>NC_135995.1:9377727-9490880 GCF_053455715.1 Rhinoraja longicauda
CAGCGATAGAGAGAGAGAGAGAGAGAGAGAGAGAGAGAGAGAGAGAGAGAGAGAGGAGAGAGAGACAGCGATTTAAGAGTTGACGCATTTTGGGGCCTAAATTTTAGGCTTTGGTAAATTTCGGGCGGACTTACAATTTAAAAATTTCAGAGAGGAGAGAGAGAGAGGGGGAGAGTGACAGAGAGAGGGGAGGGGAGAGAGAGGGAGAGAGCAAGAGAGAGATAGAGAGACTCCGCTATCCACCTAGCAACCCCCCTAGCAACGCTCCCCCTTAGCAACCTCCCATAGCAAACCCACTGAACCAGCCCCACCTAGCGACCCCCCGAGCGACCACCCTAGCAAACCTCCAAGCGACCCCACCTAGCGACCCCACCTAGCAATGCTTCCCCCTTAGCAACCCCAGCAAACCCACTGAGCAGCCCCACCATAGAACCCTCCTAGCAACCCCACCTAGCAACCCTCCCCCCTAGCAACACCACCCAGCAATCAGTGGCCCAACTTACACTGGTACCTGCCCTCCCTCATCTCACCTCCTTTCTCCTCTCCCTCTCTCACCCGCTCCCCCCCCTCACTCTTCCCCTCTCCTCTCTCTTCCCTCTCCTCTCCCCTCCCTCTTCCCCTCTCTCTCTCTCTCTCCACCCTCCGCTTGATAAAATGACATTTACAATGAACAATTAAACTATTAACAATTAAACTCTAGCCTTGAAGTCAGAGGAATTAAACATCGACAGGTGGCCACGTTTCTCAAAGATGCAGAAGAATAAGCATCGACAGGTGGCCACGTTGAGCTCAAAGATGCAGATTAAGCAGAAAAAAATAACATAATCGCCTGTCGTATATATCGATCATTTTTAATGCCAGTCCCTGATCATCGAAGTGTTTCTTTCAGTTTCTACCTCCTCGACCCAGTGCGAGGCTTTGTTCCACAGGGGCACGGAACAGACAACTCTTTTAAGGTCCCAGTGGGAGGGGCAAATTCATTGGGGCCCGTATATTAAGTGAAGCTGTCGCTAACTCGAAATAATCTACATTGTGTTAATAATAATCTTTTATCATTAGTTTTAACTGTTTTCAACAATATATTAAGTAACTGTTTTAGCAAAGGTGACTCTTTATCCTTAACTAATAGCTTCGCTTCCCATTTATAGATAAATTCTTCTGGGCATAGTTCTTTAATTTTATCCATCTCAAGTTTAACCCATGCTGTTTTTCCACCCTCTTGATAAAAGGATGAAATAAAACTCATTTGTGCTGCCAGATAGTAATTTTTAAAATTTGGTAATTGCAATCCACCTAATTCACATTTCCATGTTAATTTTTCCATAGACACACTTGGCATTTTACCTTTCCAAAAATTATTTGGTAAAGGTATAGGCAATGTTTGAAATAAATACTGTTTCCTCTGAAAAATATTCATCTTAATACAGTTCACTCTCCCTAGCAATGTAATTGGAAGATTCATCCATTTCTTCAGGTCCTCATCTATTTTTTTAATTAGTGGTTTAGAATTTAGTTTATACAGATTATTTAACTTATTATCTACTTTAACCCCTAGGTACTTAATGCCTTCTTTTTGCCATTTAAACTGACTTTCTCTTTTACATTGATCATAATTGCCTTTAAAAAGAGGCATTATTTCAGTTTTATCTTTATTAATTTTGTATCCTGATACTTTCCCGTATTCTTCCAGTCTGAAATATAATTGTCTTAAGGATTCCAATGGTCTAGTAAGACAAATTAAAACATCATCTGCAAATAAAGTAATTTTGTGATTTTCCTGATTAACTTTAAATCCTTCAATGTCTAAATCTGATCTTATTAGTTCAATAACCAATACAAATAAAGCTGGTGACAAGGGACATCCCTTTCTACTAGATCTTTCCAAATTAAATGATTGAGAAGATTGGCCATTTGTCACCACTTTGGCTTTAGGTTGTTTATAAAGGGCTTTTACCCAGTTAATTATTTTCTTATATATCTGCAGTTCCTTCCTGCAGGTTTGTAGGTTCACCGGCTTGGTGTAAATGTAAATTGTCCCTGGTGCGTGCAGGGGGCCGCTGGTCGGTGCGGACTCGGTGGGCCGAAAGGCCTGTGTCTCTGAACTAAATTATACTAGACAACACCAGGGGGTTAGGGAGGTGGGGAGTGAGCTGTGGGCCCAGGAGGGAGGGCTTGTTAGCACTGCGGGATGGGTGGGAACAGTACAATAGAACGATCGCTATGTGCACGGGTTGGTGCCAGAGTTTGCAGCATCAGCAGCCACCCATTGCTGAATTACCCCTTACACAACAGAGAGAATAGAGCTGCAATTATCCAGCTTGGGTGTGGGGGCGGTAAACAAGTTGTGGCAGGTCAGGTGAATGCCTCGGTTAGGTGTGGTGCCACATCTATCTCACGATCTCTCAGACGACTAAAGCAGGTAATTCACAGGCGTTTGATGGATTTGCCGAGACCAGAGGCAAGTGGATCACGTGCAGGGAGAGGAGGTCAGTTTATGCACCACAATCAGAGAGGGAGAAACACAGCAACATTGGAGTAAAGAGGCCCTTCTGCATTTGTACAGGGCCCTGGTGAGACCACTGGATGCCTGACACCATTCTGCTTTAGTTAAACATTTTGTTCACGATGGCCGCGCCATTGTGTTTGGCTGCCTGCCACTGTATATTTCTTTTTTTTCCTAATCAGATGTACAGCACTTTGGTCAACGTGGGTTGTTTTTAAATGTGCTATACAAATAAAATTGACTTGACTTGACTAATGAAACCATTTCCCAATCCATACTTTTCTAATATTTTAAATAAAAAATCCCATTCTAACCTGTCAAACGCCTTTTCAGCATCAAAAGCAACTGCTACACTTAATTCCTTTCTTTTCTGTGCTAAATGTAAAATACTTATAAATCTTGCTACATTATCAGATAATCTCCTTTTTTTTGACAAATCCAGTTTGGTCCTCTTTAACCAGCTTAGGTAAAAATTCTGCCAATTCCTTGCCAAAAGCTTAGCAACTATTTTATAATCTGCATTCAACAATGATATTGGTCTATAAGAAGATGCTTTTCTTTTTTGTGGAATTACGGTTATAATTGCCATTGAGAAGGATTCTGGTAATGTAGAAGTTTTTCCGCTTGATGTATCACTTCCATAAATACTGGTAACAACAAATCTTTAAATTTTTTATAGAACTCAGGCGGGAAACCATCTTCCCCTGGTGATTTATTACTTGGTAAAGAATGTAATACTTCCTCCACTTCTCTCAAAGTAAAGGAGGCATTTAGTCCCATCTGCTCCTCATTAGAGATTGTTGGTAATTGTATCTTGGATAAAAAATTATTTATCTTAAATTCATCCTTTTCAGATTCAGAATGATACAGATTAGTGTAGAATTGCTTAAATACCTCATTGATTTCTCTAGGTTTATAAGTAATAATGTTTTGATCTGTTCTAATTGAATTTATTGTTCTTAATATTTGTTCTTCTTTCAGTTGCCATGCCAATACCTTGTGCGCTCTTTCTCCTAATTCATAATATCTTTGGTTAGTTCGTAATATTCGTTTTTCTGTTCTGTAAGTATGTAAAGTATTGTATTGAAATTTTTTATTTGCAAGCTGTATTTTTTTTGTATCTGAAGAAGCTTTATGTTAGTCTTTTTCTAGTACGGTGATTTCTTTTTCTAATCTTTCAGATTCTTTCCTATAGTTTTTCTTTATCTTAGATGAGTAGCTTATAATATGGCCTCTCAAATAAGCCTTCATTGCATCCCATACAATAAAGTTATCATTAACTGAATTTAAATTTGTTTCCAAAAATAATCCAATTTGTCCTCAAATAAAATCACAAAAGTCTTGCCTTTTCAATAGTAAAGAGTTGAGTCTCAATAAACAATAGACAATAGGTGCAGGAGTAGGCCATTCAGCCCTTCGAGCCAGCACCGCCATTCAATGCGATCATGGCTGATCACTCTCAATCAGTACCCCGTTCCTGCCTTCTCCCCATACCCCCTCACTCCGCTATCCTTAAGAGCTCTATCCAGCTCTCCCTTGAAAGCATCCAACGAACTGGCCTCCACTGCCTTCTGAGTCAGAGAATTCCACACCTTCACCACTCTCTGACTGAAAAAGTTCTTCCTCATCTCCGTTCTAAATGGCCTACCCCTTATTCTTAAACTGTGGCCCCTTGTTCTGGACTCCCCCAACATTGGGAACATGTTTCCTGCCTCTAATGTGTCCAATCCCCTAATTATCTTATATGTTTCAATAAGATCCCCCCTCATCCTTCTAAATTCCAGTGTATACAAGCCCAATCGCTCCAGCCTTTCAACATACGACAGTCCCGCCATTCCGGGAATTAACCTAGTGAACCTTCGCTGCACGCCCTCCATAGCAAGAATATCCTTCCTCAAATTTGGAGACCAAAACTGAACACAGTACTCCAGGTACGGTCTCACCAGGGTCCGGTACCACTGTAGAAGGACCTCTTTGCTCCTATACTCAACTCCTCTTGTTATGAAGGCCAACATTCCATTGGCTTTCTTCACTGCCTGCTGTACCTGCATGCTTCCTTTCATTGACTGATGCACTAGGACACCCATATCTCGTTGAACTCCCCCTCCTCCTAACTTGACCCCATTCAGATAATAATCTGCCTTTCTATTCTTACTTCCAAAGTGAATAACCTCACACTTATCTACATTAAACTGCATCTGCCATGTATCCGCCCACTCACACAACCTGTCCAAGTCACCCTGCAGCCTTATTGCATCTTCCTCACAATTCACACTACCCCCAGCTTAGTATCATCTGCAAATTTGCTAATGGTACTTTTAATCCCTTCGTCTAAGTCATTAATGTATATCGTAAATAGCTGGGGTCCCAGCACCGAACCTTGCGGTACCCCACTGGTCACTGCCTGCCATTCCGAAAGGGCCCCATTTATCCCCACTCTTTGCTTTCTGTCTGTCAACCAATTTTCTATCCATGTCAGTACCCTACCCCCAATACCATGTGCCCTAATTTTGCCCACTAATCTCCTATGTGGGACCTTGTCGAAGGCTTTCTGAAAGTCGAGGTACACCACATCCACTGACTCTCCCCTGTCAATTTCCCTAGTTACATCCTCAAAAAATTCCAGTAGATTTGTCAAGCATGATTTCCCCTTCGTAAATCCATGCTGACTCGGAATGATCCCGTTACTGCTATCCAAATGCTCAGCAATTTCGTCTTTTATAATTGACTCCAGCATCTTCCCCACCACTGATGTCAGACTAACTGGTCTATAATTACCCGTTTTCTCTCTCCCTCCTTTCTTAAAAATTGGGATAACATTTGCTATCCTCCAATCCACAGGAACTGATCCTGAATCTATAGAACATTGAAAAATGATCTCCAATGCTTCCACTATTTCTAGAGCCACCTCCTTAAGTACCCTGGGATGCAGACCATCAGGCCCTGGGGATTTATCAGCCTTCAGTCCCATCAGTCTACCCAAAACCATTTCCTGCCTAATGTGGATTTCCTTCAGTTCCTCCATCACCCTAGGTTCTCCGGCCCCTAGAACATTTGGGAGATTGTGTGTATCTTCCTCAGTGAAGACAGATCCAAAGTAACGGTTTAACTCGTCTGCCATTTCTTTGTTCCCCATAATAAATTCCCCTGCTTCTGTCTTCAAGGGACCCACATTTGCCTTGACTATTTTTTTCCTCTTCACGTACCTAAAAAAACTTTTGCTATCCTCCTTTATATTATTGGCTAGTTTACCCTCGTACCTCATCTTTTCTCCCCGTATTGCCTTTTTAGTTAACTTTTGTTGCTCTTTAAAAGAGTTCCAATCCTCTGTCTTCCCACTCTTCTTTGCTATGTTATACTTCCTCTCCTTAATTTTTATGCTGTCCCTGACTTCCCTCGTCAGCCACAGGTGTCTCTTACTCCCCTTAGAGTCTTTCCACCTCTTTGGAATAAATTGATCCTGCAACCTCTGCATTATTCCCATCTATATACTGACTGTTCTTTATCTGGCATCGTAATTTTCATTAATAATGGTGAATGATCCGATAACAATCTAGCCTTATAATCTATTTGTATTATTCTACCCCTTAATTGAGCTGAAATCAAAAATAGATTTATTCTAGAATATGTATCATGTCTATTGGAATAAAAGGACGGTGGCGGTGACTGAAACTCAATCCGGTATGACGAGAGAAATGAAAAGGAGAGTCCGCAAGATCTACCTTGTTGAATAACTTGAGTAATACATTGTGTTATTATTTGCATTGCTTTTCATCAGCTTCGTGAGTTAATACAAGGCTGTTCTTAATAAACAAAACATAGCCTTCTTATTAAGGAATTAATGTAAGTCGGTGATCAATTTCTCAGGACGTAGATGTAGCGGCACGAACAGCATTTATTGCACATCACTAATTGTCCTGAGTAGATCGCTCGGCCATTTCCAAGGACATTTGATCTTCAACCGAGTTGGATCTTTAACAAAATAAGAGTGTTGCGCTCATCGTTTTTCAGACAGTTTATTTTTTTCAAGTATTCGAGGCGATTAACTGTATTTAAGGTGCGGAAAAATAATTTACATTGTGTCCCTGGATTGTGCCACTGGATTCTTCGTTCGATAATTAAATCGGTGCCTCGCCACCGCACCCCAACCTCTAGTTGATGCCTCGAGTTCTTGTTTCTTGGTCCTCCAAAATATTCCAAATGGAATTTAAACTGGAGGTGGCGGAGTATGGACTTAAGCAAGAAGGGCTTCTTGGAGACGAAGAGTTGACATAAATTTAGTTGCCTAATATGTAATTTAGCAGCCTAATATGCAAACCGCCGGGGATTTAAAAAAAATTACCACAATAGAAGTCTCGGATACAATAATTACCTTGGCTCCGATCTGGTTGCCACATCGGCTGGCTTGTATGTGCACGATCTCCCGCATGGTAAATGTGTTAATTTGAGTTTAGGGAAGGAACGAAAGTAAGAAAGAGAGAAAGAAAGACGGAAGCCGGACTGTCCCGCTGGTTTGCAGAGTGACCGCGCCGCTCTCAGCAGTTCACCAGTTCCTGTGGGATTGCGGCCCTTCAGTTAATAACCATGTCCAAAACCGGGATTATTCCCGTCACGATCTCACACACCTTTATAAGATCACCCCTCATCCTCCTGCGCTCCAAGGAATAAGTCAAGTCAAGTCAAGTCAATTTATTTGTATAGCACATTTAAAAACAACCCACGTTGACCAAAGTGCTGCACATCTGACCAGGAAAAAAAAGAACCATACAGTGGCAGGCAGCCAAACACAACGGCGCGGCCATCTTGAACAAAATGTTAATTCAATCACCCACAGTCCAACAATAAAAGCACTAAACAGGCACCCAAAATTACCCAACCCCAAAAACCCCCCAAAACACAGTCCAACAATAAAAGCATTAAATAGGCATTCAAATCACACACCCCCAAAACCCCCAAAAACACAGTCCAACAATAAAAGCATCAAACAGGCACTCAAACCACCCAACCCCAAAAACACACAAAAAAAGAAACATCCATCACAGTAAGTCTCCTCCAGTCCTCTCTCTCCTCACTGTGATGGAAGGCCACAATGTCTTTCCCTTCTCCCGCTGTCCTCGCCCGCAGTCAGGTTGTTGTGGTTGCAGGCCGCACCGGACGGTCCACATCGGGCCAAGCCCAAGGCGCGTCGCGTCCCAGCCGCTCCCGCAATAAGGTCCTAGTCTGCCCAATCTCTCCCTACAGTGAGGCCCTCAGACCCTGGCAACGTCCTCATAAGTATCTCTACATCCTTTCCAATGTATCCACATTCTTCAAACAGCAGAGTGAACAAAACTGAACACATTGGTCCACACTGGACATCCTTAATATGAAATGATGCACGGCTTACCCAAATATAGATGCACCTGAAGACTGGAGCGCGAGAGACGAGTGAACTGATGTGGATTAAAATATGTTTTAATAATATTATTTCCATCCTGATCCCGGGCTGTGAACGGAGATGCGGGCGGCGGGTTCCACTGCCCAACAAGTGCAACGCCTTCTCAGTTACACCTCCTTAGCGCTGTTCCCTGTCCCTTTCTGTCCTGCCTTACACAATCCCAGGGCAATCTCTCCCCTTTCGTCTATATTCAGGCCGCTTTAATGTCTAACTGACCCCTCCCTCGAGTGATTAGTTGGAAGTGGCCAGGACACCTTCACACTGAACACTTGCAGCCAAATAAAGTCATTGCCGGAGACGGCAGCGCGCGCAGTGGGAAACACTGAACCAGGAAGTGGCGGAGTTACAATGGCTGCGAAAGACCCGGTCGAGAGTTTCACTGAGGAGGCAGTTTGTCCCATCTGCCTGGATTTCTTCACCGATCCGGTGGCACTGGAGTGCGGGCACAACTTCTGCCGCTCCTGTATCACACAGAGTTGGGACAGGGAGGAGAGAAACTCCTGCCCGGAATGTAGAGAGGAGTTTACAGACCGCACCCTCAGGGTGAATCGGGCCTTAGTTAGACTGGCTGAGAAAGCTCGAACACTGAGCCTGAATCGGACAGAGAAGGAAAGTAAACTTCACTGCGAGGAACATCAGGAAGAACTGAAGCTGTTTTGTGAAACTGACAAGAAGCTGATCTGTGTGATTTGTGTGATCTGTGTGATTTGTGCAGCTGGGCTGGAATACAAGTCTCACATCTTCATGCCGGTTAAAGAAGCTGTTGAAATCTACGAGGTAAAAGCAAACCGCTTTTAATCGTATCATTGTTTAATTCCATTTTTACTGTTCAACCATTTAATTTTCTGATTCCCAAACACAATTCCAGGATCAGGTGAAATCTTCCATCCAGTCTCTCAAAAAAGATAAATCAGGGATCCAGCAAATGGAGCAGCAACAGAAAGAGAAGATTTCTGGAGTTCTGGTGAGGCTTTTAAGTTTCGATTTCCTGATCTTGTGCAGGTTTGATCCCTGTGACGTGTGTAATAACAGGGCAGCGCAGTGACACAAGTAGTGCTGCTGTCTCCTAGTTCTGGTGAGCGGGTTCGATCCTGGCCTCGGGCACTGCCCGTGTGGTTCACGCCTTTTCCCTGTGACCGCGTCGAATTCTGTCGAGGTTACCGGTGTTCAAAAATGAAGCAGATGACACGGAGAATTCTTCAAGAAGTTAAAAGCCTTTATTTGCAAACAACGGCTGGAACAATCAGGATGTCAACCATCTGACTGCGCACTTAGTACACCGGGCAGCCTATTTTTATAGGATTATTCTAAACCTTATCTTCTTTACATTACCTCATACACACACTCCTTTCTTCAGTCCTTCATTTCTTTGTAGTCACCCGTCTGTCCCGCCACCATTAAATCCCATTTAGTAATATATCCTTATCTCAATGCTCACATCCCTTCATACTTCGCCTCCCTTATTTCCTGCTAGTCCATCCCTCACGTCCACCCATCACCACAAGGCCTATGTCTTTCCTTATCTCTTCTCTTGCCACCATTAAATCCTACAAATTGATAAATGTCTGCATCTCTTCACATTCTGTCACCCTTATCGTCTAGGCTAAAGCAAAGGTAAAGGCTAAAGAAAAGGAGTGTTATGTTACAGACACGTGTCAAGGGTAAGGAATGTCTAGAGCGCCTTAATTAGTTACAGAGAGGCGCCTAATGCCTAAGTAGTTACAAACCTTAAACAACAATGTATAAAATAATACCGTAACAATGTCTAATGTATAAAATAAAATAATATTGTATTATCTCCCATATTCCCCCCTTTGAGACCCACACGGTCTCACAGAAAAAGAAAACCAAAAAAACGCACATGTTGTTAACTCAAATCATAAATCCACTCTCAACCATTAGCCCCCCCAACTTAGGATTGTATAAAGAATGTGCAGTTTGTCAGTGTTCTCCTTCCAACATGCTATCATCCTGGGTCACTCGGCCAAAAACCTACCCCCATATGTCTAGGTTAGGAAAAAAGACCCAGCTTCCCTTACAACTACGTTCTTAGTAATCTTCCAGAGTAAATTGCTCAACAGTATAGTATTCTATCAGTGGGATCTGTTTCTCTTGGAGGTGAAATTTGCCCGTATCCTGGAGCAACGGCAGCTGATTCGCAGTAGCTTTCACTGTTCTCCTGTATTTTCGTTCTCTTGCCCGTTTACCTCGAGGTCATTCACAGGTTATGCCTGTGGGACAGTCCTTGTACAATGATTGAGATGGTACCACGTGGACCGGCCCTCTACCTGAACAGCAGTCAGTGAGGCCTTAGTTACCATGAACGGGCCTTCCCTTCTCGGCTCATTCCACCTTCGTCGAAAGGCTCGCACATAGACCTGATCTCCGGGTTTAATAGGTCCTTCTCCCTGGTCCGCCTCTGGCTCCTTTTGCTTTTCCTGTGTGTAAATAGACTTGTGTATCATAGTTAGCTGTTGCATGTATTGTTTAAGTTCTACCTCTAATTGTTCCAAACTTGGTCCCTTGTAAGGACCTCTCCATTTGGGCATCGGCATGGGTCTTCCAGTGAGCATCTCATGTGGTGTTAAATGAGTTATTCGATTAGTTTGCATGCGACAGCTCATTAATGCCAATGGCAGGGCATCAATCCAATTTAACTTTGTAGTTGCGCAAATCTTGTTCAATTTAGCTTTCAATGTTCCATTAACTCTTTCTACCATGCCCTGAGATTGAGGGTGGTATACACACCCAAATCTTTGTTTCACTCTCAGGGCTTGCAGCACCAACTTAACTGTTTTTTGAATAAAAGCCGCTCCTTTGTCGGAACTGATTTCGGTTGGTATACCGAATCGTGGGATGACCTCGTTAGTCAGAAACTTGACTACAGTTCCTGCACCTAAATACTTAGATGGTACTGCCTCCACCCATCTGCTAAATCTATCAATTACTACCAGCATATACCTTTTCCCTCTTTCTTTTTTCAGCATGTCCACATAGTCAATAACCAGGTGCCTAAATGGTCCTTCGGGCACAGGTATATGTCCTATAGGTGTTGTTATTCCCTTTCTAACATTGTTTTGAGCACATATCTCACATTGTGACAAAATGTAATCTACTGAAGCCTGTAGGTAGGGTGACCAAAACCCATCTCTCTTTATCTTCCTTAACACTTCCCCCCTTGCACAGTGGTCTAGCCCATGCGCTTCTGAGATGAGAATGGTCAGCAGAGGTGTAGGTGCTACCAGCAAACATTCGTCCGTAGTCCACAGGCCCTTTGCATTCTGTTTAGCTCCCCTCTGTCTCCACATTGTTTGTTCAGCTAAAGTAGCCCTACCTTGCATCGCAACTATATCCTCCTGTGTGGGTTTCAGGTCCAAATTTACCTGCGGGGCAATAATGGCTGATTGGCATCCAGACGCTTTTCTGGCTGCTTCGTCTGCGGCATGATTGCCCTTTGTGATCATGTCGTTTCCCTTTTTATGTGCCTGGCATTTAACGATAGCTAGTGCCTTAGGTTTAGTCAGTGCCCTTATTAGGTCTGAAATTTGCTGAAAATGCTGTATGGGGTCCCCATTGCTTTTCTTGAAGCCACGCTGCTTCTATACTGCCCCAAACAGGTGACAGACCCCATGGGCATATGCTGAATCTGTGTAAATGTCAGCTTTCTCACCCTCCATCATTTCACACGCTGTTGTTAAAGCCTTAATCTCTGCTAACTGGGCTGAACAAGGTTGTGGGCAAGCTTCTAATCTGATTGTTTGAAAACCTGATTGGTCCTGCTGCACTACTGCAAATCCTGCATGATTGCCATCATAATCCCTATAGCATGAACCATCCACAAACAAAACTTTCTTGTCCTCATCATTCAATGGTTCTGATTGTAAGTCCGTCCTTAATTTAGAAAAACCATTGTTTCCCCCAACGCAATTATGGGGCTCCCCCTCATAGTCAAGCGGAACATAATCAGCTATGTTACTTGTGGTGCATCTTTGTATTGTAATGTCTGGGAATGTCAATAGCATTTGAAATGCTATTATTCTAGTCGGTGTTAATACAAACTTCCCCTTCTCCAACAGCTCTACCTCTTTATGGTGTGAATATATAGTTACAGGATAGCCCATGGTTATAGATGAGGCTTTGTTGTACGCATAGTGCAACGCAGCCAGTCCCTGGTGGCAGGGTGGGTAACCCTGCGCCACCTCATCTAATTTTGTACTGTAGTATGCCACAGGCTGCTTAGCTTTACCTATGCCTGTTTCCTGCATCAGTACTGCTGCAGCGTAGCCCTCCTGCCTGTTGGAAACGTACAAGTGAAACATTCTCTCATAATTTGGCAGGGTCAGGGCTGGGGCTGACTGTAACTCTCGCTTAATGGTGTTAAAAGCTGTCTCTACCTCCTCATTCTATTGTAAAACATTTCTCAAATTTGTGTGTCCTGCTTCCTTCAGTATTTTTCTCAATGGCATCACAATTTCAGCATATTCTCCAATCCAGTCTGAGCTATATCCAGACATTCCCAAAAATGTCATCATTTGCTTTACTGCCCGAGGCTTGGGAGCTTTAATTATTGCCTCAATTTGATCTGGTGCTATAGCCGTTACTCCCTTGGAGATCAATCGTCCTAAATATTCCACCTGTTGCTTACAAAACTGCAACTTCTTCCTGGACACTTTATGGCCTCCGTATGCCAGCCTTTCTAAAAGAGTCAGGGTGTCTTGCTCACATTGCTCCTCACTTTCAGAGCAGCCCAAAAAATCATCCACATATTGTATTAATGTACTATGTAGGGATATACCTTCCAAATCTGCCTTCAGTACCTGATTGAAAACATGAGGCGAGTCTTTAAATCCCTGTGGCATCCTAGTATAAGTATAGTGAATGCCCCTGTAACTAAACGCAAACAAAAACTGGCATCTTTCCGATAACGGCACGATAAAGAATGCTGAGCAGATATCAATCACTGAAAAGTACACTGCCTCCGGTGGAATGTTAGTCAGCAGTGTGTGTGGGTTTGGAACCACTGCTGGCCAATCTCTCACTACCTCATTGACTGCTCTTAGATCATGTACTAATCTCCACCTTGTCTTGTCTGCTTTTAAAACTGGCAACAGCGGAGTGTTACAGGGACTTTTTGTCTTGACGAGTACTCCCGCTTCTAACAGACCCTGTATAGTTATTGCTATGCCTTCCTCTGCTTCTGGCTTTAAGGGGTATTGCGGTTTCCTTGGCAAAATTGCCCCCTGCTTTAGTTCTATTTCTACCGGGTTTGCGGATTTCACTTTTCCAACATCTGTATCATGTTGTGACCACAGGCCATGTGGCAGCCTGTTTAACATGTCTTCCTTTGTCTGACCTTCTCCCTTCTGTAATAAAAAGAGATGTTGCTGGGGACTAACTTCAACCTCTTTTGTCGTTCCCACCATATCTATGCTCACCGCTATCTTGACATAATTATCGTCCTCAGATTTCCATACCTTCGGTGTAATTTTTTCCCAGTTAACAATAGTGTTTACTTGCTTCATCATGAGCCCCAAGTCCCTGGACTGATATCCCTTATTTACTAGTAATGTCACATGAGGTGCAGCTCCTGGCACCCTATACCACTTGTCAAAAAAGGTGTTCCATTTAATTTGCAAGGCTACCCCTTGTTTTCCAATTGTTATGGCTTCTGCCCTTAGGTGCTGCTGGCCGCATGCTCCCAGGCGCCACAACCTCTCCTGCTCTATGTCCTGGGTCTCTTCAAAACGTACCGTACAATGTAGCTCAGTCTTGGGCGGGGTTGCTTCAGGTAATATTGTCATTCCTCCCTCTTTCCATCTGTTCCACGTATTCCAAATTTGATCTTCTATATTTCCTACCCAAAATACATTAGCTTTTCTAGCTTCCCCCATAAACAGCTGGGTATTCAATTTCTCCACGTTCAGACTATCTTTGGTATATTCTAACTTTAATTCTAGTTTCAACAAGGCATCCCTACCTAGCAGATTAATGGGGGTTCCTTTGGACACCAATACCGGCAATACTATTTCTCTATTACTCATTTTTAAACTTACAGGGGTTGTGCATCGTGTTAACTGTGTTTTTCCCGAGAACCCTACAGTTTTAACAAATTTCCCTGACATGGGAAGGTGGGAGGCATACTGGGAGGATTTCTGATTTATCCTTAGGTTTATAGTTCTTGATTAACACTTCCATTTCATCACACATGTTTATATCAAACGTGCCTTCCTTGGGCCATTTCGTGACTAATTTTCCCGTCCTTTTTTCCCATTTTTCAGAATGTTTTTTAATATCCTCTTTGGATACGGGGAATTTCTTACTTAGTATTTCAACTGCAGTTATTTTATTCATTGTACTTGTCTTATTTTAGTGCACTTGGTCAGTCAGTTTAAATGCAGTCCTTGTTCTCACTCCGTTCCGTCGCTATAGTCACTATGCTACCTACTATGCTATTTCTATTTTCTACAGTTCTACTATATTCCTTTAATATTTTGCAATTTTATTATTTTTATGTTATCCAATTATTCCAATTCTTGATCTGCCCGTACAAACCCCTCCTCGCTTAGGGCGGTATCCACAGATCCTCTGATCCTGCCCGTACAGACCTCTAGCTAACCAGAGTAATCCCCAGTTAACTAGAGCGGTATCCACAGATCCTCTGATCCTGCCCGTACAGACCCCTAGCTAACCAGAGTAATCCCCGGTTAACTAGAGCGGTATCCACAGGATGCTTTATCCTGCCCGTACAGACCCCTAGCTGATCAGAATAATCCCCGGTTAACTAGAGCGGTATCACAGGATGCTTTATCCTGCCCGTACAGACCCCTAGCTGACCAGAGTGACCCCCGGTTAACTAGAGCGGTATCCACAGGCCGGCCCATCTATTCAGTCCCCTATCCTCTTAGGGCGGTATCCACGAGGTCTTCGTGACGTCACAAATCTACTTTCTTAACTTATCTATTTTCTACTTACCCCACTGCGCAGCCTTCTTGAGCAATCCTCCGGGTCTCTTTTTAGAATAGTTTAGACAGATTCTTTGGATCGGAGAGGCCCTTTAACTGCCTAGACGCTTCTGTGTCACCAGCGGCCCCCCGTTTCAACAGGTTATAAGTCCGAATGAAGCGGAAAACCGCCTACCCTTTAGCGGGTGGCCACCCTTGTCCTGTTGTTCCGGGGAGCCCCCGTGGGGCTAGGAAGCGCCCTTGGCTGGTCGTCCTTTATCGAACGGGCCTCTATCCGATCCTGCCGACTACGCCAATTTTGTCGTGGTTACCGGTGTTCAAAATGAAGCAGATGACACGGAGAATTCTTCAAGAAGTTAAAAGCCTTTATTTGCAAACAACGGCTGGAACAATCAGGATGTCAACCATCTGACTGCCCACTTAGTACACCGGGCAGCCTATTTTTATAGGATTATTCTAAACCTTATCTTCTTTACATTACCTCATACCCACACTCCCTTCTTCAGTCCTTCATTTCCTTGTAGTCACCCGTCTGTCCCGCCACCATGAAATCCCATTTAGTAATATATCCTTATCTCAATGCTCACATCCCTTCATACTTCGCCTCCCTTATTTCCTGCTAGTCCATCCCTCACATCCATCCATCACGCCAAGGCCTATGTTTTTCCTTATCTCTTCTCTTGCCACCATTAAATCCTACTCATTGATGAATGTCTGCATCTCTTCACATTCTGTCACCCTTATCGTCTAGGCTAAAGCAAAGGTAAAGGCTAAAGCAAAGGAGTGTTATGTTACAGACACGTGTCAAGGGTAAGGAATGTCTAGAGCGCCTTAATTAGTTACAGAGAGGCGCCTAATGCCTAAGTAGTTACAAACCTTAAACAACAATGTATAAAATAATACTGTAACAATGTCTAATGTATAAAATAATATCATGTATAAAATAATATCGTATTATCTCCCATAATACCTTCCACGTCCAAACGACACGCCGGTTGGACAGTCAATCGGCGATTGTAAATCATCCCTGTGAAAGTAGGTGGTGGGCAAATCAATGGGAATTAAAGGGGACGTGAAAGGGAATGGGCAGCAGGGAATTGGATGAGCGGAATGGGATTGATGGGATAATGACATTTCCGAAGCATTTGGATAAGCTATTGAATTCTCGTGATAATCAGCTATCTATTCAATGGAAGTAAATGGGATTGGTGAGGATCTGTACAGTGGCCAGTATGGATATAGTGGGCAGAATGGTCTATTCCTGCGCCCTATGACCAGATATTGATTGGCCAAATAATATCTTCCATACCGTGAGGAAACACAATACAGTGACATATTGAACTTCACCTTTCATTTCACAGGAACAGTCACACAACCTTCAGTCACAGATCACATCCCAGTTTGTTGAACTGCACCAGATTCTCACTGAGAAAGAGCAGCGCGTACTGGCAGATATCCAGGAGGAAGAGAAGAAGTTTCTGAATACAATGGAGAAACATCTCCAAGTGATTCAAGAGAATTTAAATTCCATTGAGAACGAAGTCAAAAGCTTACAGGAACAGCTGGATCTAAAAGACAACGTGTCATTTTTGAAGGTGAGGGGTTTTGGCGAGGGGAAAGTGCACGGTGGGTGACATTTGTGAAATAAACGCCACATTTACCAGTGATTCAGAGCTGGGCCAATGTTCCCTCTGTCCCAGCAATGTGCTGCTGTTGTTCCAAAACTAAAGGGCTTCCCTCTTAACGTATGGGAGCTCAGCGCTGCATGCAAACTCCTTGGGAAAGAGCTGCTGTGATCTTACCAATGAGAGTTGTGAAAGGGGAATTATCAGAGGCTTTTAGCAATCTATGTGAAATTCCCACTGTCCTGACGAGAAAAGTCCATCTCAGTTAATTGTGATTTGTGTTTGATTTCTTGCAGGAGGAAGCTGGTCGCAAGATGAGGTAGGACATCGTCTGGACTGAATGTTCTTGTAGAACAGCTCAAAAACATGCTGATGCTCAATTTATAACCTGTCATTAAATATTTGCAGGGTTCATGATGAAGCAAAATCACTGTCGGTTGCAGATGGTGCCTTGCCGATGGAAAGATTCGATAACCCTTTTTTTCTCAACACCGTATTTAGAGAAACAACTGACATCATCAAGCAAGGTAAATCTTAATCCCTTTCCATTGTTGTTGTTTGATATCTTTACGTCATACTTGGATGCAAAGGTTGGTGTAATGAATGGATTGAAGGGAAATCAGATTCATGTAAGCTGGGAAGCATCACAGTCAGAGAGCAAAGCAGCACAGAAACAGGCCCTTTCACTGCACACGCCCATGCCCACCAAGTTGCCCAATCAACTTGCCTGCATCTGCCCCATATCCTTCCAAGTCATTCCAATCCACCTACCTGCCCAAGTGTCCCTTAAATATCGTAATTGTACCTGTCTTGAGCACTTCCTCTGGCAGCTCACTGCATATAGGAATGACCTACTGCTGGAAAAAGCTGCTCTTCAGGTTTCTTCAAGTTAGTGTTTCCCCTCTCACCTGAAACCGGTGTCCTCCAGTATTAGATTGGAAAAATACTGTGGGTATTCACCTTATCTGTGCACCTTATATAGATCTTATCCACGCCTATAAAGTCAGCCTGATAGGCTCCAAAGACAAATGTCCCCACCTGCGCAAACTCTCCTGATAAACAAACCCTCCAGACACGACAGAGTCCTCATAAATCTTCTTGCACCCTCTCCAGTTTGCCAACAACCTCATTGTGTCAAACGCTATCTTTAATATCCTGACCTTGGAAAGAATGAGCAACACACACATTCTTCACCTTCCTGCCTGTCACCGTTGCATCTTTCATGGCACTGTGTACCTGCACCCCGACATCTCTCCGTTCTATAAAGCTCCCCGTTTACTGTGTATGTCCTGCCCTGGTTTGTCTCAGCAAAGTGCATCGCCTCACCTTCACATGAATAAATCCCACCTGCCGTTCCTGAGCCCATTGGTCCAGTTCACAGGGATCCCATTTACTCAGGTAACATTCTTCACTCTCCACAATGTCACCAATTTTACTTCCATCTGCAAACTGACTAACCGTGCAACCTACATACACACACAATCGTGTATATAAATAAGGAACAACAGTGGGCTCTGTCTCCAGTCTGAAAAACAACCCTCTACCAACATCCTCTGTCTGTGACCTTCAGGTAATGTTGTGTTCCATCGGCTAGTTCACCCCGGATTCCATGAGATCCAACCTTCCAGAGCGGCCTCCCATGTGGTGTGTAGAAGTTGCATCTCTCAGAGGGCAGTGAATATCTGGCATGTTGTGCTCGGGGTGGTGGTAAAAAGCTGAGTTGTTGGATATGTGCAACTTGGCTACAAATAAATGTCTGATAGATCAAAAATATAAGATTATGGGGAACTCACACAGAAGAGGAAATGGTGCCAGCTTAGATCAGCCATGATCATATAACATATAACATATAACAACTACAGCATGGAAACAGGCCTGTCCGGCCCTACCAGTCCACGCCGACCATTCTCCCTGACCTAGTCTCATCTACCTGCACTCAGACCATAACCCTCTAATCCCCTCTCATCCATATACCTATCCAATTTACTCTTAAATAATAAAATCGAGCCAGCCTCCACCACTTCCACCGGAAGCCCATTCCATACAGCCACAACCCTCTGAGTAAAGAAGTTCCCCCTCATGTTACCCCTAAACCTTTGTCCCTCAATTCTGAAGCTATGTCCCCTTGTTGGAATCTTCCCCACTCTCAAAGGGAAAAGCCTACCCACGTCAACTCTGTCCGTCCCTCTCAAAATTTAAAAAACCTCTATCAAGTCCCCCCTCAACCTTCTACGCTCCAAAGAATAAAGACCCAACCTGTTCAACCTCTCTCTCTAGCCTAAGTGCTGAAACCCAGGCAACATTCTAGTAAATCTCCTCTGTACCCTCTCCATTTTGTCGACATCCTTCCTATAATTTGGCGACCAGAACTGCACACCATACTCCAGATTCGGCCTCACCAATGCCCTGTACAATTTTAACATTACATCCCAACTTCTATACTCGATGCTCTGATTTATAAAGGCAAGCATACCAAACGCCTTCTTCACCACCCTATCCACATGAGATTCCACCTTCAGGGAACAATGCACAGTTATTCCCAGATCCCTCTGTTCCACTGCATTCCTCAATTCCCTACCATTTACCCTGTACGTCCTATTTTGATTTGTCCTACCAAAATGCAGCACCTCACACTTATCAGCATTAAACTCCATCTGCCATCTTTCAGCCCACCCTTCCAAAAGGCCCAAGTCTCTCTGTAGACTTTGAAAATCTACCTCACTATCAACTACTCCACCTACCTTAGTATCATCTGCATATTTACTAATCCAATTTGCCACACCATCATCCAGATCATTAATGTAAATGACAAACAACAGTGGACCCAACACAGATCCTTGGGGCACTCCACTAGACACTGGCCTCCAACCTGACATACAATTGTCAACCGTTACCCTCTGGTATCTCCCATTCAGCCATTGTTGAATCCATCTTGCAACCTCACTATTAATACCCAACGATTTAACCTTCTTAATCAACCTTCCATGTGGAACCTTGTCAAATGCCTTACTGAAGTCCATATAGACAACATCCACAGCCTTGCCCTTATCAATTTCCCTGGTAACCTCTTCAAAAAATTCAAGAAGATTAGTCAAACATGACCTTCCAGGCACAAATCCATGTTGACTGTTTCTAATCAGGCCTTGATTATCCAAATAATTATATATATTGTCCCTAAGTATCTTTTCCATTAATTTTCCCACCACAGACGTCAAACTAATAGGTCTATAATTGCTAGGTTTACTTTTAGAACCTTTTTTAAACAAAGGCACAACATGCGCAATGCGCCAATCTTCCGGCACCATCCCCGTTTCTAATGACGTTTGAAATATTTCCGTCATAGCCCCTGCTATTTCTGCACTAACTTCCCTCAATATCCTAGGGAATATCCATTCAGGACCTGGAGACTTATCCACTTTTATATTTTTCAAAAGTGTCCGTACCTCCTCTTCTTTAATCCTCCTAATTTCCATCACTACTCTACTTGTTTCGCTTACCTCACATAATTCAATATCCTTCTCCTCGGTAAATACCGAAGAAAAGAAATTGTTTAATATCTCCCCCATTTCTTCCGGCTCAGCACATAGCTGTCCACTCTGACTCTCTAATGGACCAATTTTATCCCTCACTATCCTTTTGCTATTGACATATCTGTAGAACCCCTTGGGGTTTACTTTTACATTACTTGCCAAAGCAGCCTCATATCTTTTTTTCGCTTTTCTAATTTCCTTTTTAAGATTCCTTTTACATTCTTTATATTCCTCAAGAACCTCATTTACTCCCTGCCGCTTATATTTATTGTATATCTCCCTCTTTTTCCGAACCAAGTGTCCAATTTCCCTCGAAAACCACGGCTCTTTCAAATTATTATTCTTTCCTTTCCACCGAACAGGGACATAAAGACTCTGTACTCTCAAAATTTCACCTTTAAATATCCTCCATTTCTCTATTATATCCTTTTCATAAAACAACAATTTCCATTTCACTCCTTTTAAATCCTTTCTCATCTCCTCAAAATTAGCCTTTCTCCAATCCAAAATCTCAACCCTTGGTCCAGATTTGACCTTCTCCATAATGATATTGAAACTAATGGCATTATGATCACTAGACCCAAAGTGCTCCGCAACACATACCTCCGTCACCTGACCCATCTCATTTCCTAACAGGAGGTCCAACACTGCCCCTTCTCTGGTAGGCACCTCTACCTATTGCTGCAAAAAACTATCCTGCACACATTTTACAAACTCCAAACCATCCAGCCCTTTAACAGAATGTGATTCCCAGTCTATATACGGAAAATTGAAATCACCCACAATCACCACTCTGTGCTTACTACTAATATCTGCTATCTCCTTACATATTTGCTCTTCCAATTCTCGTTCCCTATTTGGCGGTCTATAATACACCCCTATAAGTGTTGCTAAACCTTTCTCATTTCTGAGTTCCACCCAAACAGCCTCCTTAATCGAGCCTTCTAGTCTGTCCTGCCAAAGCACTGCTGTGATATCCTCCCTGACAAGCAATGCAACACCCCCACCTCTTGCCCCTCCGATTCTATCACATCTGAAACAATGAAATCCTGGAATATTTAATTGCCAATCGCAACCCTCCTGCAACCATGTTTCACTGATCGCCACAACATCATACTTCCAGATGTCAATCCAGGCTCTAAGCTCATCCACCTTTCTTACAATGCTCCTAGCATTAAAATATACACATTTAAGGGACCCATCATTTCTTATTCTCAGTTTATTTCTTTTCCCTTCTTTCTCTCCTACATATTGGGTCTGAGTGTTTCCCTTTTCTGCCTCCTGCCTCACACACTGCCTATTAGCTATCTGTGTTTGAGTCCCTCCCCCAAACCGTACTAGTTTAAAGTCTCCGCAGTTATTTTAGCAAATCTCCCCGCCAGGATATTGGTTCCCCTCGGGTTCAGATGCAACCCGTCCTTTTTGTAGAGGTCATACTTCCCCCAGAAGAGGTCCGAATGATCCAGAAACTTGAAACCCTGCTCCCTGCACCAGTTCCTCAGCCACGTATTTATCCTCCACCTCACTCCATTCCTATTCTCACTATCACGTGGCACAGGCAGTAAGCCTGAGATTATTACTTTGGAAGTCCTTTTTTTTAACACTCTTCCTAGCCCCCTGAATTCTCCTTTCAGGACCTCTTCCCTTATCCTACCTATATTGTTGGTACCTATATGTACCACGACCTCTGGCTCCTCTCCCTCCCCTTTCAGGATATCCTGGACACGCTCAGACACATCCCGGACACCGGCACCAGGGAGGCAAACCACCATCCGGGTCTCCCGACTGCGTCCACAGAAACGCCTATCTGACCCCCTCACTATAGAGTCCCCTATTACTACTGCTCTCCTCTTCCTTTCCCTACCCTTCTGAGCAACAGGGGCAAGCCTGAGGAGTGGATCCTAATCCTGCTCCTGGTTTCTTGTGTTCCTATGCTCCTGCGTACCGATAAATTGACAGACTTGACACAGAGGAAATGCAGCAAAGATTAACAATACTTGTCCCTGGGACAATGAGTTTGCTGTGTGGGGTGAGATTGAGTAGACTAGGCCTGTGTACTTGAGTGTTTCAGTGTATTAGAGGAGATCTCAGTGAAACACAGAGTTCTTACAGGGCTCAGTGGGCTGGATGCAGGGAGGATGGTTCCCCTGTCAGAGGGGTCTGGAGAGCGGGCACTCTCTTAGAATGTGGGCTGCACCATGTAGCACAGAGACAAGGAGACATTACTGCACGCAGAGACTGGGAACGACCCTGCATCACATTACTGCACGCAGAGACTGGGAACGACCCTGCATCGGTGGCTGTGGAGACTCAGTCATTCAGTGCCCTTGGAGCTGAGAGCCATGGTTGTACATTACAGAGTCTGGCCCTTCGGCCCATCGTGTCCATGACCATCTTTTCCCCAGCTATACGAATCGATTTGCCCACATTCCATCCGCATTCTTCTGCACCTCACCTATTTAAGTACCTCCAATATATTGATGATATCTCACTCCACCACCTCCTCTGCAGCATGTTCCAGATATCACCCACTCTCAGTGTAAATCTATGTACTAAACCTCTTGTTTGTTTGTTTGTTCATGAACTACAGCCAAAACGGTACACGATAGCGATTTTAAGCCCACCTTGCTCACCGTCATCCCTTTGGTGCTAATGGAAGAAGTTTCAATCAAATCGGTGTTATATTTTTTAAGTTATTCACATTTTAAAGTATAAATCTATCTCCTAGGGAGGTAGGGGGGAGGGAGTGTGGTAGTGGGGAGGGAGGGAGAAGGGGGGAGTGAGGGAGGGAGGGAGGGGAGGAGAGGGAGATTGGGGGAGGAGAGGGTGCTGCACTAATGCAGGAGAGGTTTGGGGGCCAACGGATCCACTTGTTCCAGTAAAACCTAAATCTCAGATATACTTTAAAATTCTTTGCTCTCAATATAAACCTGCACTCTCATGATTTGATATCCCTGCATGCGAATAAGGTTTAGATAATTACCCTGCATCCTGCTGCAGACTTTGACAACCTTCCCCACTATCCACAATTTTTGCTTCCTCCCCAAACTTACTAATCACACCTCCCACATTCACATCCAAGCCATGATCATATAACATAAACAGCAAAGGTTGCAGCGCCGATCTCTGCTACAAACCACCAGCCACAGACCTTCAAGCAGAAGAATCATCCTTCTCCCACTACCTTCCACCTCCAACCACCAAGCCAATTATGGGTCCATTTTACCAACTCGTCTTGGATCCCACCTCCCTTCGCTTTCTGGACCAGCCTTGCACGCGGAACATTGTCAAGTCCCTCAGTGAAGTTCATATATTGGTTTACAATGAGATCAGTGTGTTAGTTGTACACACCCATCAAATCCACCCGTGAATCCGCTCTCTTTCAACGACCCCACAACCACAAGTCTCCACCCATTCTGTCCAACACCCGAACATTCAACCTCTGCTTCCTTCCATGGTCCAAGCCACCCCTCCCTCTCTCTCACCCTCCACTCATAGAAACAGGGGCAGGTCATCTGGCCCCCCTTTCACTGTGATCATGACGACCCCACCACGGACCTCTACCTCCTCTTTAACAACCTCAAATTACCGCTAACCTCAATATCCTCTTGTTCCGATCTGCCTCCATATGTGAGTACCCTCCCCCTTCGTTTCTCCTTCACCACCGCAATCTCCCAATCCTCCTCACTCTCCGCACCCGTCCTCCCCGTCCACCCTCCCCCACCTCACGAAATTCCCCTCTCCATCCCTGGATTAAAAGCTCCTGGGGAGATGTCTGTTGTCCCCCCCCCGATGTGGTTGTGGGTGAAACCCCGGGCAGGGTTTCAGTTGTCCGCCCGCCTGTGCCTGAGGCCGAGCGGCCTCTCCCCCGGTCCCGGGGCCGCGCTGCCCGAGTCTCCCCCCGACCCCCCCCCCCCCCCCCCCCCCCCCCGGGACTCTCTGATTCTCTGCTTCTCCCCCCAGTCTCCGTCACCCTGGATGTGGAAACAGCGGGTCCGGAGATCGAGGTGTCTGAGGATCGGAAGAGGGTGAGACGGATCTGGACCGGGACCCGGAGGAGTCTCCCTGACACCGGGAAGAGGTTTACAGACAGGTCGTGTGTGCTGGGATCGGAGGGGTTCACATCGGGGAGACATTACTGGGAGGTGGAGGTGGCGGGGAGTCGGGGCTGGAGTCTGGGAGTCGCCGCAGAGACTGTGGAGAGGAAGGGATGGGTCCCACTGAACCCGGAGACTGGAGTCTGGAGCATCTGGCGGGTGGATGACGTGTTTGAAGCAGTCACCTCCCCTCGATCCCCTCTCCCCGCCCGTCCCATCCCCGGGAGGGTGGGAGTTTATCTCAGTTACGAGTCCGGGACAGTTTCATTTTACGACGCGGCCACCAAGTCCCATCTCCACACCTTCACTGGGAATAAATTCACGGAGAAACTTTATCCTTTCTTCGGGCCTTGGGATGTAGACAAGTGGGTGAGAATCTGCTCCGGTTCCGCTCCGGGTGTGTAAAAGGGTCGGGTCCCGGGACCGGCGTCAGGAGCGGGGCTCAGGGGCTGTGGGGCAGAAACCCAGTGGACAACAGGTCGGCGCTGAACGGCTCCCATTGAATCCCCAAACTGCAACACGATCTCCCACCTTCCATCCTCAATACTCTGACTGATGAAGGCCAATGTGCCAAAAGCATTTTTGAACGCCTTATCCACCTGCGACTCGACCTTCAAGGAACCATGCCCCTGAACTCCTAGATCCCTCTGCTCTACAACACTCCCCAGAGGACCACCGTTCACCGTGTGGGTCCTGCCCTTGTTCCACGTCACAAAATGCAACACCTCATTACAACATCGGGGGCTCCAGTCTGCGACCCGCCGGCGCGCACATCACCCGTTGTGGCTCCGCTCACGTTTGTAACTCTTCACCTTTAACTTGACCTTTAATAAAGTCTTTAAAAAATAACCCGCGTTTGAGTTCTCTCCGCGTCCCCGCGTCACGGTACAGAGATCTCTTCAAACAGCAGACACAAGGATCCGTGGATACTGGGTTTACAAAAGGAAAAATACACACAGAGTGCTGGAGTAACTCAGCGGGTCAGGCAGCATCTGTGGAGAACATGGATAGGTGACGTTTCACAGAGTGCTGGAGTAACTCAGCGGGTCAGGCAGCATCTGTGGAGAACATGGATAGGTGACGTTTCACAGAGTGCTGGAGTAACCAGGTTAATTCCCGGAATGGCGTGACTGTCATACAGGGGCCACACAGTCTAAGAATAAAGGGGAGGCTGTTTAAAACTGAGGTGAGAAGAAACTTTTTCACTCAGAGAGTTGTGAATTTGTGGAATTCTAAACATAGAAACATCGAAAGTAGGTGCTGGAGGAGGCCATTCGGCCCTTTCAGCCTGTACACACCGCCATTCATTGTGATCGTGGCTGACCGTCCACAATCAGTAACCTGCGCCTGCCTTCTCCCCATATCCCTTGATTCCACTAGCCCCTAGAGCTCTATCTAACTCTCTCTTAAACCTATCCAGTTTCCACAAATTCACAACTCTCTGGGTGGAAAAGTTTTTCCTCATCTCAGTTTTAATTCTCTGCCATTGCGGTTGGATCAATGGCACGTTGGCCTTCATAACGAGAGGAGTTGAGTATAGGAGCAAAGAGGTCCTTCTGCAGTTGTACAGGGACCTAGTGAGACCGCACCTGGAGTACTGTGTGCAGTTTTGGTCTCCAAATTTGAGGAATGGACGTCCTTGCAGGGGGGTAGAGGGGGTGGGGTGAGGGGGGGTTAAGGTGAGGGGGAGGGGGGTGAGGGGGGGGTGGGAGTGAGGGGGAGGGGATTCAATCTTCCCCCCACCTCTCCTTCAACACTCACACCTTTAAACCAATTGACCCCCAAATTACCGCTGCGGTATCGCCCCTCTCTCTGCACTGAAAACATCAACAGAGGATCTCGGGGTTCACTTATGAAGGGAGGACCCACACATTTTTGCCCCCCATCCCCACCCTCCCCTCTATTCCCCCCCCCCCCACCGCACATTTTACACAGTTGTTCTTTTACAAATCTGTAGTGATTGAAAGAGGGGGGAGAGAGAGGGGGGAGAGAGAGAGGGGGAGGGAGAGGGGAAGAGAGAGGGGGAGGGAGAGAGAGGGGGAGGGAGAGGGGAGAGAGAGAGAGAGGGGGAGAGAGAGGGGGAGGGAGAGGGGGAGAGAGAGGGGGAGGGAGAGGGGAAGAGAGAGGGGGGAGAGAGGGAGGGTGAGAGAGAGGGGGGAGAAAGAGAGGGGGAGAGAGAGGGTGAGGGGAGAGAGAGAGGGGGGAGAGAGAGGGGAAGAGAGAGGGATGGGGAGAGAGGGAAGGGGAGGTGGGGCGGGTCTGTACGAGTGGAAGGGGAGCAGTCTTGCCCGGGGTAGAGATCAATCCACAGCCAGGGGGAGAGAATCCCTGTACATGGGGAGAGAGAGAGATCGAGAGAGAGAGAGAGAGAGAGCTAACATTGACACACTCCCTCCCTCCGCACCGTCCCCTCCCACAATCCCCCAAACACACATACGCACAAACAAACAAACACACGTAGAAAAAAAATCCAGATTAGCCAAGCACGATTTCCCCTTCGTAAATCCACGCTGACTCGGAACGATCCTGTTACTGTGATCCAAACGCTCCGCAATTTCGTCTTTTATAATTCACTCCAGCATCTTCCCCACCACTGATGTCAGACTAACTGGTCTATAATTTCCCGTTTTCTCTCTCCCTCCTTTCTTCAAAAGTGGGATAACATTAGCTACCCTCCAATCCACAGGATCTATAGAACATTGGAAAATAATCACTAATGCGTCCACAATTTCTAGAGCCACCTCCTTAAGTACCCTGGGATGCAGACCATCAGGCCATGGGGATTTATCAGCCTTCAGTCCCATCAGTCTACCCAAAACTTTTTCCTGCCTAATGTGGATTTCCTCCAGTTCCTCTGTCACCCTAGGATCTCTGGCCACTAGAACATCTGGGAGATTGTTTGTATCTTCCTTAGTGAAGACCCCACACCTTTCAGTCTGAAGATGCGTCCCGACCCGAAACGTCACCTATCCATGTTCTCCACAGATGCTGCCTGACCCGCTGAGTTACTCCAGCACTCTGTGAAACGTCAACTATCCATGTTCTCCACAGATGCTGCCTGACCCGCTGGGTTACTCCAGCACTCTGTGAAACATCACTTATCCATGTTCTCCACAGATGCTGCCCGACCCGCTGAGTTACTCCAGCACTCTGTGTGTCTTTTTCCTTTTGTAAACCCAGTATCCACGGATCCTCGCGTCTGCTGTTTGAAGAGATCTCTGTACCGTGACGCGGGGACGCGGAGAGAACTCAAACACGGGTTATTTTTTTAAAGACTTTATTAAACGTCAAGTTAAAGGTGAAGAGTTACAAACGTGAGCGGAGCCACAGCGGGTGATGTGCGCGCCGGCGGGTCGCAGACTGGAGCCCGCGATGTTGTAATGAGGTGTTGCATTTTGTGTCGTGGAACAAGGGCAGGACCCACACAGTGAACGGTCGTCCTCTGGGGAGTGTTGTAGAGCAGAGGGATCTAGGAGTTCAGGGGCATGGTTACTTGAAGGTCGAGTCGCAGGTGGATAAGGCGGTCAAAAAGGCTTTTGGCACATTGGCCTTCGTCAGTCAGAGTATTGAGGATGGAAGTTAGGAGGTCGTGTTGCAGTTTGGGGATTAAATGGGAGCCGTTCAGCGCCGACCTGTTGTCCACCGGGTTTCTGCCCCACAACCCCTGAGCCCCGCTCCTGACGCCGGTCCCGGGACCCGACCC
The DNA here is from genome assembly GCF_053455715.1 of Rhinoraja longicauda. NCBI lineage: Eukaryota > Metazoa > Chordata > Chondrichthyes > Rajiformes > Arhynchobatidae > Rhinoraja > Rhinoraja longicauda. Next base: position 9,405,585 of record NC_135995.1, read on the forward strand.
TTTTACACACCCGGAGCGGAACCGGAGCAGATTCTCAGCCACTTGTCTACATCCCAAGTCTCGAAGAAAGGATAAAGTTTCTCCGTGAATTTATTCCCAGTGAAGGTGTGGAGATGGGACTTGGTGGCCGCGTCGTAAAATGAAACTGTCCCGGACTCGTAACTGAGATAAACTCCCACCCTCCCGGGGATGGGACGGGCGGGGAGAGGGGATGGAGGGGAGGTGACTGCTTCAAACTTGTCATCCCACCGCCAGATGCTCCAGACTCCAGTCTCCGGGGCCAGTGCGACCCCTCCCTTCCTCTCCACAGACTCTGCGGCGACTCCCAGACTCCAGCGCTCACTCCCCGCCACCTCCACCTCCCAGTAATGTCTCCCCGATGTGAACCCCTCCGATCCCAGCACACACGGCAAGACTGTAAACCTCTTCCCGGTGTCAGGGAGACTCCTCTCGGTCCCGGTCCGTCTCACCCTCTTCCGATCCTCAGACACCTCGAGCCGCGCATGCGCTGTTTCCACATCCAGGGTGACGGAGACTGGGGGGAGAAGCAGAGAATCAGAGAGTCCCCGGGGGGGGGGGGGGGGGGGGGGGAGACTCGGGCAGCGCGGCCCCGGGACCGGGGGAGAGGCCGCTCGGCTTCAGGCACAGGCGGGCGGACAACTGAAACCCTGCCCGGGGTTTCACCCACAACCACATCGGGGGGACAACAGACATCTCCCCAGGAGTTTTTAATCCAGGGATGGCGAGGGGAATTTCGTGAGGTGGGGGAGGGTGGACGGGGGCGGAGAGTGAGGAGGATTGCGAGATTGCGGTGGTGAAGGAGAAACGAAGGGGGAGGGGGGCTACTCACATATGGAGGCAGATCGGAGCAAGAGGATATTGAGGTTAGCGGTAATTTGAGGTTGTTAAAGAGGAGGTAGAGGTGCGTGGTGGGGTCGTCATGATCACAGTGAAAGGGGGCAGACACGAGGGGCCAGATTACCTGCTCCTCTGTTGTTTGTGACAGAGAGAAGGGTGGGTTTGTTAGTCAATTGGAGTGGGTTCAAAGGGGTTTACATCATCAGGTCTGAAGGGCTGTGTTATCAGGTGAAGTTGGACAGTCAGAAGGTCATAATGTCATAAGTGAAAGTATTAGAATTATGCCATTCTGCCCATCAAGTCTACTCCACCATTCAATCATGGCTGATCTATCTCTCCCTCCTAACCCCATTCTCCTGCTTTCTCCCCATAACCTCTGACACCTGTACTAATCAACAATCAAGTTGTCTCTGCCTTAAAAATATCCACCGACTTGGCCTCCACAGCCACCTGTGGCAATGAATTCCACAAATTCACCACCCTCTGATTAAAAACATTTCCCCTCATCTCCATCCGATAAGAACATCCTTTAATTCTGAGGCTATGTCCTCCAGTCCTAGACTCTCTCACTAATGGAAACATCCTCTCCACGTCCATTCTATCCAAGCCTTTCTCTATTCTGTATTTTTCAATGAGGTCCCCCCTCATTCTTCTAAACTCCATCGAGTACAGGCCCAATGCCGACAAACGCTCATCATAGGTTCATCTACTCATTCCTGGAACAGACTATTCAGACTGGGATATTTTTTCTTGGGAGCCTGTCAGAGTCAAGTCAAGTCAAGTCAATTTTATTTGTATAGCACAATTAAAAACAACCCACGTTGACCAAAGTGCTGTACATCTGATTAGGTACTAAGGGGAAAAAAATGAAACATACAGTAGCACGCAAACAGTTCACAGCCCCTCCTCAATGAGAGTGACATTATGGATGTGTATAAGATGGACAGACAAGGTGATTATCCACAATACTTTACCCAAGGTCGGAGAGTCTAAACCTCGAGCGCATCAGTTTAAGATGAGAGTGGAAACAATAAAAAGGATCTGAGGAGCAGATTTTTTAGTCAGTGGGTAGTGTAGATGTGGAACGATCTGAGAGAGGAAGTAGTCGAGGAAGGTACAATTACAACAGTTCACAGAGAATTGGGTAGATACGTGGATAAGGTAGACTTGGAAGGATATGAGCCAGACTCAGGCAAGTGGGGCTAGCTTGGTTGGGCAATGTGGTTGGCATGGTCGAGTCAAGTCAAAGGGCCTGTTGCTGTGCTACAAAGCTCTCTGACTCTGTGATGCTTCCCAGCAGATGAGCTTGGTGGGAGATCAAATCTTCAATTTCCCTTCAGTCCAAAATACCATTAATCTTTGCATCTAAGTATTACTTAAAGATAGACACAATTGAAGGTAGACACAAAATGCTGGAGTAACTCAGAGGGACAAGCAGCATCTCTGGAGAGAAGGAATGTGTGATGTTTTAGTTCGAGACCCTTCTTCAGACTGAAGAAGAGTCTCGACCCGAAAAGTCACCCATACCTTCTCTACAGTGATGCTGCCTGGCTCGCTGAGTTACACCAGAATTTTGTGCCTTCCTTCGATTTAAACACGCGTCTGCAGTTCCTTCGTACACCTATTACTTAAAGGTGTCAGGAACAAGAACAATGGAAAAGGTATAAGCTTTACCTTGCCTGAAGTCATCAGATGTTTGTTTAAATGCTGTGTTCAATGAAACAGGGCAATGAAACTTTTCAATTGGCAAGGCAACGTCTACCACCGACAATGGTTTGGCTTCATCACGAACCCTGCGGATATTTAACAGCTGTTTGTCAACTGAGCATCAGAAATGTTTTGAGTTGTTCCACAAAAACTTATAATGTTTCCATCAAGAGCATGTCCTACCTTCGCTTGCGACCGGCTTCCTCCTGAAAGAAATTAAACACAAATCTCAATTGACTGAGATGTTCCGTCCTCATCCCGACAGCGGGAATTTCTCCATATTTCTATAACCCTCTGATAATTTCCATTTCCCAACTCTTATCGCCGCTGTCATGCAGACAGAAAGCGGACATTGCCATCGAGACGTAGAACGAAGGGGGGAAAGCACAAGTAATGCTCATGAGAATGACGCCATAACTGAGAGGATGGAACTCAATGCAAAGACTGGGCAGGTTGTGGGAGTTTATCTGGGCAAGATGTCAGGAATGATGAGATAAGATTTAAGTTTATCGGTGGATTTAAATGGGTGAGGATGAAATAATATCTCTAATCGATGGGAGAGCAAAAATCAAAGCTGAAATGTAACGCGGTCTTCAATAAATACTGAAAGGAATACAGTCATGAGAATATGGACCTCACTTGCATTGGAGGGACTGAAGCCAACAGCAGAGATAATTTAAGGGCGATCGGGATAAACACTTGAGCACTCCTTGAATTCGGGGTATTGTTACCGGGTGTGGTGAGTAGATGGGAGGGATGTTGAGTGGAGCTGAAATCTTGACTGGATAGGATGGGCCGAATGGCCTGTCTATGATGTAGAATGGGATATCATTCTATGGTGAACAAAGGTGGGTAAAACAAACCGAGCAAATCCCCCCAAGGTGACCGCCCACTGCTGATGGGAACCGGATGTAGATGATCAATCTGCTGTGTGCGCCACGTTCTAGATTTCAATGTTAATCCCCACACTGTGGTCATGGCTGATCTAGCCCAGGACTGAACTCCTCCGCTCTGTCCCATTCCCTTTCATTTCAGTTCTCGGATTTTTCAAAAATGTATCTTCCTCTGGTATAAATACGTCTAACAGGTTAAACCTCTCAGAGTCTCTTGGTTGGAGAGTCCCAGAGATTTACTGCCCTCTGTCCATTCAGCGATCAGATATAGGATCACCCGTCGTAGTTCTAAACTCCACAAACACCTCTCTACATTCCGGCCAGGCAGTCCTGAGATCCCATAGATTATGCGGGAGACAATTTAGTTTGGGAACAACGACAGCTGGAACAGAAAGACCATTTACCCAGTTCTCAATTACTGGTAAAGGCAGCATTTATTTCTGAAATGTCACCACCGTTTTGTGACTGTGCCCTTTCACTTCATCAGAGTGTAGTGTCACCCCTCACCTTCAGAAACACCACATTGTCCTTTTGATCCATCTGTTGCTGGAACTTAAAGAGTTCCTCCTGAATAGATTTTAAATTCTCTTCGATCTCCCCAAGATTTTTCTTCATTCTTTTCAGAATCCTCTTCTCTTCCTCCCGGATATCTGCCAGTACCCGCTGCTCTTTCTTAGTGAGAACCTGGTGCAGTTCAGCAAACTGGGATGTGATCTTGGACTGAAGGTTGTGTGACTGTTCCTGTGAAATGAAAGGTGAAGATCAATATTTCATGTCACTGATTATGGTTCCTCGCGTCTTTACTGGTGACATTTGGCCTGTGCATTTTTATTTGCTTTGGCAATTCAATAGTTTTTCTAAATGCTTCTAAAATATCGTGAGGGTAATCTTTCAACCCATCAATCCTCTACCCCTAATGCAATTCCCAGCTGCCTATTCCTTCTCACGTGTCCATTAATTCCCATTTATCCATCCACCACCCCCTAGTGGGGTGCCGCAAGGCTCATTGCTGGGACCGCAGTTATTTACAATATATATTAACGATTTAGATGAGGGAATTAAATGTAATATCTCCAAGTTTGCAGATGCCACAAAGCTGGGCGGCAGTGTGAGCTGCAAGGAGGATGTTGTGAGGCTGCAGGGTGAGTTGGATAGGTTGGGTGAGTGGGCAGATGCATGGCAGATGCAGTAAAATATGGATAAATGTGACGTTATGCACTTTTGTGGCAAGAACAAGAAGGCAGATTATTAGATTGGGTGTCCTTGTTCATCAGTCACTTAAAGTTAGGATGCAGGTACAGCAGGCAGTGAAAGTAAGCATGCAGGTAGACCAGGCAGTGAAGAAACCTAATGGCATGTTGGCCTTCATTGTGAGAGGATTTGGGTTTTGGAGCAAGGAGGTCCTACTGCAGTTGTGCAGGGTCCTGTTGAGACCACACCTGGAATATTGTGTGCAGTTTTGGTTTCCTAAATTAAGGAAGGACATTCTTGCTATTGATGGAGTGCAGTGTAGGTTCATCAGGTTAATTACTGGGATGGCAGGACTGACACATAATGAAAGAATTGGTCGACTGGGCTTGTATTCACTGGAATTTCGAAGGATGAGAGGGGATCTTATAGAAACATGTAAAATTCTTAAGGGATTGGAGAGGCTAGATGTGGGGAAAAATGTTCCTGATGTTGGGGGAGTCCAGAACCAGGGGTTATAGTTAAAGAATAAGGGGTAGGTCATGATCATATTGAATGGTGGTGTTGGCTCGAAGGGCCAAATGGCCTACTCTTGCACCTATTTTTCTATTTTCTGTTTAGGACTGATATAATAATAATAATAATATATTCCTTTATTCGTCCCACACGGGTGAAATTTACAATGAGGTGAGGACAATTATTTCACCCAAAGAGTTGTGGATCTATTGAATTCTCTGCCTCGGAAAGCAGTGGAGGCCAATACCCTGGATGTTTTCAAGCGTTAGATGTAGCTATTTGGGCTCATGGAATCAAGGAATATGGGGGAAAAGCAGAAACGGGGTACTGAATTTGGATGATCAGCCATGATCATACTAAATGGCGGTGCTGGCTTGAAGGGCCGAATGGCCTACTCCTGCACCTATTGTCTCTGCAGCGCCGGAGGCCAGGATCGAACCCGGTCCCCAGAACTGGGAGACAGCAGCAATACGTGTGTCACTGCGCTGCCCTGTTATTACACACATCACAGGGATCAAACCTGCACAAGATCAGGAAATCGAAACTTAAAGCCTCACCAGAACTCCAGAAATCTTCTCTTTCTGTTGCTGCTCCATTTGCTGGATCCCTGATTTATCTTTTGTGAGAGACCGGATGGAAGATTTCACCTGACCCTGGAATTGTGTTTGGGAATCAGAAAATTAAATGGTTGAACAGTAAAAATTGAATTAAAATGATGCGATTAAAATCGGTTTGCTTTTACCTTGTGGTTTTCAACAGCTTCTTTAACCGGCATGAAGCTGTGAGACTTGTGTTCCCACCCAGCTGCACAAATCACACAGATCAGCTTCTTATCAGTTTCACAAAACAGCTTCAGTTCTTCCTGATGTTCCTCGCAGTGAAGTTTACTTTCCTTCTCTGGAATTATTTCCCGATTCAGGCTCAGTGTTCGAGCTTTCTCAGCCAGTCTCGCCAGGGCCCGATTCACCCTGAGGGTGCGGTCTGTAAACTCCTCTCTACATTCCGGGCAGGAGTTTCTCTCCTCCCTGTCCCAACTCTGTGTGAGACAGGAGCGGCAGAAGTTGTGCCCGCACTCCAGTATAACCGGATCGGTGAAGAATTCCAGGCAGATGGGACAAACTGCCTCCTCCGCTAAACTCTCGACCTGGTCTTTCGCAGCCATTGTAACTCCGCCACTTCCTGGTTCAAATTCTTTGGCGCAGCTGCTGAACCCTTGCAGTATCGGGGCACGGCTGAGGGGAGGCGGAGCTCAGCCCCGTCAATCACAGCCCTGACCAGTAAGTGGATGCTGTTTGATACAAGCTGCCTGTAAATTTCATTCCCTTAAACTAAATACATTAGTGTTTCCCATCGTGAATTGTTCATTATATTAGGCTGCACAATGATATTATATCTACAGCAAACACTGTTATTTCATTTAACAGTCTCATGTGCAAACTTGAATTCAACTCAATGAGCCAATTATACTCTATCGTCACATGAACCAAGGGACAGTGAAATGCTTTGCTTTTGCTTGCAATCCGGTAAAATACAGACCTCCCCCAGGCAGTACAGAGAGAGTCGCCACGTTTCTGGGGCCGACAAAGTTGCGGGATGTTTATGGAACTGTCTATATTTCCCCGCAGCGGCGAACCAGGTCCCGCCGCATGAGGCAGCAGGCGCCCCCGCGCCGCCCCCCTTCCCTCTCGGCTCTGATTTTTGCACAGTGGGGGTAAATTTCAAGGGTCATGTTTTATCACACAGGGTGGTGGGTGCCTGGAACGTGCTGCTGGAGTGGTGGCATTGCATAGTCTGATCTCGGCTGAAAGGACTGATGTAGTTCTTTGTGGCCATCAACTAAACCGACAGGTTCATTATAGCTCCCATTCCCAGCTCTGCCCCCACAACCATTAGGTTGTTGGACCGACCTGCAGTGCCCGCGTTTGGCCCATATCCCTCCAAACCTGTCCTATCCATGTATCTGTCCAACTACTTCGTAAACGTTGTGATAGTCTCTGCCCAACTACCCCCTGCAGCAGCTCGTTCCATATACCCACCACCCATATTGTGTTACCCCTCAGTTTCCTATTAAATCTTTCCACCCTCACCTTAAACTTATGTCCTCTGGTTCTCGATTCCTCTACTCTTGGCAAGAGACTGTACATCTTCCAGATCTGTTCCTCTCGTGTTTTTTTAGTCCTCCCTAAGGTCACCCCTCATCCTCCTGCGCACCAAGGTAGAGAGTTCCAGCCTGCTCAACCTCTCCTGATAGTTCGAGCCCTTGAGTCCTGGCAACATCCTCGTAAAACCTCTTTCCCTCTGATTATGCGCACTCATTATTGCAATAACAGGACTTTGCATTGTCGATAAACCGCCGTTCATCACAGATGGGAATGTTTAGAATTGCACAACGCTCAGGTTTGTTGACTTCCCATCAGCGTCTGAAGCAACTGAAGCCTGATTGGGGCAGGCACTCCACCAGCAGGCGCAGTGGAGGACAAGCCCATGTCAGCATCAAACACGCTGATGTGGAAATGGTGAAGGGCATCAGGCTCCTTGGCGTAAATATCATCAACGATCTATGGCGGGCCAACCACACTGAAGACACAGCCAAGACGCCACACCAACACCTGTACTTCATCAGTGGACTGAGGCAATTCGGCATGTCGCCAAACATGTGGTCAGGACAAGACAGTCCGAGCTATAGGCAGAGATTGAGTAGGTTGGGACTCTATCCCTTGGAGTGCAGGAGGATGAAGGGTAACCTTATAGAGCTGTATAAGGTCATGGGAGGAATAGATTGGGTCAACAGTGTCTCTTGCCCAGAGTAGGCAATTCGAGGACTAGACGACTTAGGTTTAAGGTGAAGGGGAAAAGATTTAATAAGAACCTGAGCGGTAACTTTTTGGCACAATGTGTGGTGGATTTGTGGAACAAACTGCCAGAGGATGTGGTTGAGGCAGGGACTATCCCATGATTTAAGGAGCAGTTAGACAGGTACATGGATGGGCCAGGTTTGGAGGGATATGGACCAAAAGCTGGGACCAGTGTAGCTGGGACATGTTGGCTGCTGTCTCACTCTTTCATTCTATTACTCTGGCAAACCTCCAAGATTCACCATAAAATGCGCACTGTCTGTTTGCGTCACAGCTTGGTTTGGGAAAAGAGCGCAAGAAATTTCAGAGAATTGTGGATGAGGCCCTGACCAGACTCCATGTGCACTTATTTCTGTCTGGGAGAAGCAGACAACATAATCAAATACGTCCCACCCCGGCCATTCCCTTTTCTCTCTGGTCTTGTTGGGCAGAAGGTACAGAACCTTGGAAGGGCGCACTGCCAGTCTCAGGAGCAGCTTCCTCCCCTCTGTTATCGGGCTTCTGAACGGTCTTTCTATCAGCTGGTCATTAGGTGTTGAAGGGTCTGTTCTTGTGCTGCACTGATCTGTGCCTTGTTTTCTCTGTTGCGTGGTAGTTGAACATTATTTTTCTGACGAGAGAGAAGTTTACAGTGGACCTTACTTTACTTTAGACATACAGCATGGAAACAGGCCCATCGATCACCAATTCACTCCTTTTCTAGAGAGATGCTGTCAGACCCGTTGAATTCCTGCAGCTTTTTGTGTCTGTCATCAATTCACACTTATTCTCTGTTGTCCCATTTTCCCATCTACTCCCCACACACTTGGGGCTTTTACAGAAGGCCAATAAACATACAAACCGGCATGTCCTTTGATTGTGGGAGGAAACCAGAACACCCGGAGGAAATCCACGAGGCCACAAGGAGAACGTGCAAACGTAGAACAGTCAGCAGCTGAGGTCAGGATCGAACCGGGTCCCTGGCCTTGAGGCAGCGGCTCTTCCCGCTGCTCCACAGTACCTCAGAAATATTAAGCCTTCTCTTTCCAAATACCCCATACTGCCGCCAAGGCTTTCTGTTTTTTCTCTTGCCAGTTTATGGGCAGATTCACATTCCAATCGCCCATTGAACTGGAAAAACTAAAATTAAAACCCAGATGCTGAAAATCCAAAATGAAGACGTACAGTAACATGCAAGAAATATTCAGAAGGTTGGTTAGCGTTTGTAGAGAAAGCAACGGAATTAATGACTCAGGTTGAACACCATTCGTCATCAGTATTTGATTTGGAATGTAAGGTCTGTTTCACCTTGCTGTTGCTGCCTGACCTGCTGAGTATTTGGGGCAATTTTTGCTTCTATTGCACATTTTAAAGCCTCAACGTTTTAAGCCATGCATTTGGTTTGGGCTTCGGGTGTGGTAACAGGTGACAAAAGTCACTTATTAAACCAGATTCCCGCTGTTTCTGCAATTGTCAAAGTGAATTCTCAAAGTTACAGCTGGTCTGTGGTCGCACCGCGTGGCGTTGCTGCCATCTAGTGGCAGAACCAAGATGTGCAAACAGTCCTGTTCCCGATTAACAGAACACGGTTTGGTGCAGAGATACAGCACGGAAACAGGCCTTTCGGCCCCCCGAAGATAGACACAAAAAGCTGAAGTAGGTCAGCGGATCAGGCAGCATCTCTGGTGAACAGGATTAGGAGACGTTTGGGGTCGAGACCCTTCTTCTGATTGGGAAAGTGAAACGAGATATATCGACAGTGGTACAAAGATTGTCAACAAATGAAAGAAAGATACGTGAACAAATAATGATGATAAAAGAAGCAGGCCATTGTTGGCTGTGAGCTCGGTGAAAACGAGTTACAGGCAATGAAACTCACCAGGACGACAGTGAAACTAGTACAACGACCAGGGTGGGGGAGGGACTGAATCCACGACCACCATCGATCACCCGTTCACACCAGTTCTATGTTATCCCACTTTCTCATCCACTCTCTATACATCAGGGGCTACTTCACAGGGGCCAACTAACCTACAAACCCGCACGTCTTTGGGATGTGGGAGAAAACCGGAGCAACTAGATGAAACAGAGATTAGCTTGGCATTGTACTGTTCCACGTTCTATGTGGGCCGAAGAGACTGTTCTAGTTCTACATGGCCATCAACACCGAGAGACCCATTGTATCTTCCACTCCCAACATTCATCTTTATTCTTCTGCCTTCAAGTAATTTCCGATTTAATTCCTCCCTCCTATTTACACCTCCAGAGTCAGACCTTTACCGCCCTCTTCCGAAGGACATCAACACCAATTCATTCACTCTGATATAACAGACTGTAGCTCTTGGAAATCCTCCTTCAGACCAAACAAGGGTCCCGACCCTGAAGCGTGATCTGTCCATTTCCATCCACAGATGCTGCCTGACCCGCTGAGTTACTCCAGCACTCTGTGAAACGTCTCCTATCCACGTTCTCCACAGATGCTGCCTGACCCGCTGAGTTACTCCAGCACTCTGTGAAACGTCACCTATCCGTGTTCTCCACAGACGCTGCCCGACCCGCTGAGTTACTCCAGCACTCTGTGAAACGTCACCTATCCGTGTTCTCCACAGATGCTGCCCGACCCGCTGATTTACTCGACCACTATGTGAAACGTCACCTATCCATGTTCTCCACAGATGCTGCCCGACCCGCTGAGTTACTCCAGCTCTCTGTGTGTCTTTTTCCTTTTGTAAACCCAGTATCCACGGAGCCTCGTGTCTGCTGTTTGAAGAGATCTCTGTACCGTGACGCGGGGACGCGGAGAGAACTCAAACACGGGTTATTTTTTTAAAGACTTTATTAAACGTCAAGTTAAAGGTGAAGAGTTACAAACATGAGCGGAGCCACAGCGGGTGATGTGCGCGCCGGCGGGTCGCAGACTGGAGCCCCCGATGTTGTAATGAGGTGTTGCATTTTGTGACGTGGAACAAGGGCAGGACCCACACGGTGAACGGTAGTCCTCTGGGGAGTGTTGTAGAGCAGAGGGATCTAGGGGTTCAGGGGCACGGTTCCTTGAAGGTCGAGTCGCAGGTGGATAAGGCGGTCAAAAAGGCTTTTGGCACATTGGCCTTCATCAGTCAGAGTATTGAGGATGGAAGTCGGGAGGTCGTGTTGCAGTTTGGGGATTAAATGGGAGCCGTTCAGCGCCGACCTGTTGTCCACCGGGTTTCTGCCCCACAGCCCCGCTCCTGACGCCGGTCCCGGGACCCGACCCTTTTACACACCCGGAGCGGAACCGGAGCAGATTCTCAGCCACTGGTTTACAGCCAAAGTCCAGAAGAACGGATAATGTTTCTCCGTGAATTTATTCCCAGTGAAGGTGTGGAGATGGGACTTGGTGGCCGCGTCGTAAAATGAAACTGTCCCGGACTCGTAACTGAGATAAACTCCCACCCTCCCGGAGATGGGACGGGCGGGGAGACGGGATGGAGGGGAGGTGACTGCAACAAACTGGTCACCCCCCCGCCTGATCCTCCAGTCTCCAGTCTCCGGGGTCAGTGTGACCCGTCCCTTCCTCCCCACAGACTCTGCGGCGACTCCCAGACTCCAGTCCTCACTCCCCGCCACCTCCACCTCCCAGTAATGTCTCCCCGATGTGAACCCCTCCGATCCCAGCACACACGGACTGTCTGTAAACCTCTTCCCGGTGTCAGGGAGATTCCTCACTATCCCGGTCCGTCTCACCCTCTTCCGATCCTCAGACACCTCGAGCAGCGCATGCGCTGTTTCCACATCCAGGGTGACGGAGACTGGGGGGAGAAGCAGAGAATCAGAGAGTCCCGGGGGGGGGGGGGGTCGGGGGGAGACTCGGGCAGCGCGGCCCCGGGACCGGGGGAGAGGCCGCTCGGCCTCAGGCACAGGCGGGCGGACAACTGAAACCCTGCCCGGGGTTTCACCCACAACCACATCGGGGGGACAACAGACATCTCCCCCCCCCCGGAGTTTTTAATCCGGGGATGGAGAGGGGAATTTCGTGAGGTGGGGGAGGGTGGACGGGGAGGACGGGTGCGGAGAGTGAGGAGGATTGGGAGATTACGGTGGTGAAGGAGAAACGAAGGGAGGGGTGGGGGTACTCACATATGGAGGCAGATCGGAGCAAGAGGATATTGAGGTTAGCGGTAATTTGAGTTTGTTAAAGAGGAGGTAGAGGTGGGTGGTGGGGTCATCATGATCACAGTGAAAGGGGGCAGACACGAGGGGCCAGATGACCTGCCCCTGTTTCTATGAGTGGACGGTGAGAGAGAGGGAGGGGTGGCTTGGACCATGGAAGGAAGCAGAGGTTGAATGATCGGGTGTTGGACAGAATGGGTGGAGACTTGTGGTTGTGGGGTCGTTGAAAGAGAGCGGATTCACGGGTGGATTTGATGGGTGTGTACAACTAACACACGGATCTCATTGTGAACCAATATATGAACTTCACTGAGGGACTTGACAATGTTCCGCGTGCAAGGCTGGTCCAGAAAGCGAAGGCAGGTGGGATCCAAGGCGAGCTGGTGAAATGGATCCACAAGTGGCTTGGTGGTTGGAGGTAGAAGGTATCGGTAGAAGGATGATTTTTCTGCTTGGAGGTTTGTGGCTGGTGGTGTGTAGCAGAGATCGGCGCTGCAACCTTTGCTGTTTATGTTATATGATCATGGCTTGGATGTGAATGTGGGAGGTGTGATTAGTAAGTTTGTGGAGGAAGCAAAAATTGTGGATCGTGGGGAAGGTTGTCAAAGTCTGCAGCAGGATGCAGGGTAATTATCTAAACCTTATTCGCGTGCAGGGATATCAAATCACGAGAGTGTAGGTTTATATTGGGAGCAAATAATTTAAAAGTATATCTGAGATTTAGGTTTTACTGGACCAAGTGGACACGTTGGGCCCCAAACATCTCCTGCATTGGTGCAGCACCCTCTCCTCCCCCAATCTCCCTCTCCCCCCCTCCCTCCCTCACTCCCCCCCTTCTCCCTCCCTACCCCCCCCCCTACCTCCCTCCCTCCGCCCTACCTCCCGAGGAGATAGATTTATACTTTAAAATGTGAATAACTTAAAAAATATAACACCGATTTGATTGAAACTTCTTCCATTAGCACCAAAGGGATGACGGTGAGTAAGGTGGGCTTAAAATCGCTATCGTGTGCCGTTTTGGCTGTAGTTCATGAACAAACAAACAAACAAGAGGTTTAGTACATAGATTTACACTGAGAGTGGGTGATATCTGGAACATGCTGCAGAGGAGGTGATGGAGTGAGATATCATCAATATATTGGAGGTACTTAAATAGGTGAGGTGCAGAAGAATGCCGATGGAATGTGGGCAAATCGATTCATATAGCTGGGGAAAAGATGGTCATGGACACGATGGGCTGAAGGGCCAGACTCTGTAATGTACAACCATGGCTCTCAGCTCCAAGAGCACTGAATGACTGAGTCTCCACAGCCACCGGTGCAGGGTCGTTCCCCAGTTTTTGCGTACAGTAATGTCTCCTTATCTCTGTGCTACACGGTGCAGCCCACATTCTGAGAGAGTGCCCGCTCTCCAGACCCCTCTGACAGGGGAACCATCCTCCCTGCATCCAGCCCACTGAGCCCTGTAAGAACTCTGTGTTTCACTGAGATCTCCTCTAATACACCCAAACACTCGAGGACACAGGCCTAGTCTACTCAATCTCACCCCACACAGCAAACACATTGTCCCAGGCACGTATTGTTAATCTTTGCTGCATTCCCTCTGTGTCAAGTCTGTCAATATATCGGTACACAGGAGGAAAGGAACACAAGAAAACAGGAGCAGGATTAGGATCCACTCCTCAGGCTTGCCCCTCCATTCAATGTGATCATGGCTGATCTAAGCTGGCACCAATTCCTCTTCTGTCTGAGTTCCCCATCATCTTATATTTTCAATCTATCAAATATTTATTTGTAGCCAAGTTGCACATATCAAGATTCAAGAGATTCAAGATATCCAACAACTCAGCTTTTTACCACCACCCTGGGCACAACATGCCAGATATTCACTGCCCTCCGAGAGATGCAACTTCTAGTTGCAGAGAGGCCGCTCTGGAAGGTTGGATCTCATGGAATCCGGGGTGAACTAGCCGATGGAACACAACATTACCTGAAGGCCGCAGACAGAGGATGATGGTAGAAGGTTGTTTTTCAGACTGGAAACAGAGCCCACTGTTGTTTCTTATTTATATACACGATTGTGTGTGTATGTAGGTTGCAAGGTTAGTCAGTTTGCAGATGGAAGTAAAATTGGTGACATTGTGGAGAGTGAAGAATGTTACCTGAGAGTAAATGGGATCCCTGTGAACTGGACCAATGGGCTCAGGAACGGCAGGTGGGATTTATTCATGTGAAGGTGAGGCGATGCACTTTGCTGAGACAAACCAGGGCAGGACATACACAGTAAACGGGGAGCATAATAGAACGGAGAGATGTCGGGGTGCAGGTACACAGTGCCATGGAAGATGCAACGGTGACAGGCAGGGAGATGAAGAATGTGTTTGTCGTTCATGCTTTCACAGGTCAGGATATTAAATACAGCGTTTGACACAATGAGGTTGTTTGTAAATTGGAGAGGGTGCAAAAGGGTTTACGCCAATTTCATCAGGTCTGAAGGGAGACGTTGGACAGGCAGGGACATTTGTCTTTGGAGCCCATCAGGGTGCTTTAAGAGTTGTGTATCAGATCTATATAAGTTGCACAGATGAGGTGAATAGCCATAGTATTTTACCCAAGGTAGGAGAGTCTAAACCTAGAGTGCATCAGTTCAAGGTGAGAGTGGAAACAATAAAAAGGAGCAGTTTTTTCAGTCAATGCGTTGTGTAAGTATGGAACGAACTGACAGAGGAAATGGTGGAGGGAGGTACAATGACGACCATTTACAGACAGTTGGGTGGATACGTGGATCAGAAAGACTTGGAAGAATATGTGTCAGACTCAGGCAAGTGGGACAAGCTCGGTTGGGCAACTCGGTTGGCATGGTCGTGTCGAGTCAAAGGGCCTGTTTCTGTGTGACACAACTCTCTGACTTTGTGATGCTTTTCTGCAGCTATGTTTGATGGTAGATCAAATCTTCAATTTCCCTTCAGTCCAAAATACCATTAATGCTTGCATCTACACATTACTTAAAGATGTCAGAAACAAGAACAATGGAAAAGGTATAAGCTTTACCTTGCTTGATGGCATCAGATGCTTCTGCCAATACCGTGTTGTACAAAAAAGGAGTTTCAAACTTTTCAATCAGCAAGTTACCATCTACCACCAACTGTGGTTTGGCTTCAACTCCAACTCTGCAAATATTTAACAGCTGGTTATAAACTGAGCGTTAGAAATATATTGGGCTGTTCAACAAAACAATAGACAATATACAATATACAATAGGTGCAGCAGGAGGCCATTCGGCCCTTCGAGCCAGAACCTCCATTCAATGTGATCATGGCTGATCATTGTCAATCAGTACCCCGTTCCTGCCTTCTCCCCATACCCCCTGACTCCACTATCCTTAAGAGCTCTATCTAGCTCTCACTTGAATGCATCCAGAGAACTGGCCTCCACTGCCTTCTGAGGCAGAGAATTCCACAGATTTACAACTCTCTGACTGAAAAAGATTTCCCTCACCTCCGTTCTAAATGGCCTACCCTTATTCTTAAATTGTGGCCCCTGGTTCTGGACTCCCCCAACATTGGGAACATGTTTCCTGCCTCTAACGTGTCCAACCCCTTAATAATCTTATATGTTTCAATAAGATCCCCTCTCATCCTTCTAAATTCCAGTGTATACAAGCCTAGTCGCTCTAGTCTTTCAACATATGACAGTCACGCCATTCCGGGAATTAACCTAGTAAACCTACGCTGCACACCCTCAATAGCAAGAATATCTTTCCTCAAATTTGGAGAACAAAACTGCACACAGTACTCCAGGTTCGGTCTCACTAGGGCCCTGTACAACTGCAGAAGGACCTCTTTGCTCCTACACTCAACTCCTCTTGTTATGAAGGCCAACATTCCATTTGCTTTCTTCACTGCCTGCTGTACCTGCATGCTTCCTTTCAGTGACTGATGCACTAGGACACCCACATCTCGTTGTACGTCCCCTTTTCCTAACTTGACACCATTCAGAAAATAATGTGCCTTCCTATTCTTACCACCAAAGTGAATA
The DNA here is from genome assembly GCF_053455715.1 of Rhinoraja longicauda. Classification (NCBI taxonomy): domain Eukaryota; kingdom Metazoa; phylum Chordata; class Chondrichthyes; order Rajiformes; family Arhynchobatidae; genus Rhinoraja; species Rhinoraja longicauda. The sequence goes on from NC_135995.1 coordinate 9,421,767, forward strand.
ACCTCACACTTATCCACATTGAACTGCATCTGCCAGGCATCCGCCCACTTACACAACCTGTCCAAGTCACCCTGCAACCTCATAGCATCTTCCTCACAGTTCACACTACCACCCAGCTTTGTATCATCTGCTAATTTGCTAATGGTACTTTTAATCCCTTCATCCAAGTCATTGATGTATATTGTAAATAGCTGCGGTCCCAGAACCGAGCCTTGTGGTACCCCACTAGTCACTGCCTGCCATTCTGAAAGGGACCCATTTATCCCCACTCTTTGCTTTCTGTCTGTCAACCAATTTCCTATCCATGTCAGTACCCTACCCCCAATACCATGTGCTCTAATTTTGCCTACTAATCTCCTATGTGGGACCTTGTCGAAGGCTTTCTGAAAGTCGAGGTACACCACATCCACCGGCTCTCCCCTGTCAATTTTCCTAATTACATCCTCAAAGAATTCCAGAAGATTAGACAAGCATGATTTCCCCTTCATAAATCCATGCTGACTCGGAACGATCCTGTTACTACTATCCAAAGGCTCCGCATTTTCGTCTTTTATAATCGACTCCAGCATCTTCCCCACCACTGATGTCAGACTAACTGGTCTATAATTTCCCATTTTCTCTCTCCCTTCTTTCTTAAAAAGTGGGATAACATTAGCTACCCTCCAATCCACAGGAACTGATCCTGAATCTATAGAACATTGGAAAATGATCACCAATGCGTCCAAAATTTCTCCTTAAGTACCCTGGGATGCAGACCATCAGGCCCTGTGGATTTATCAGCCTTCAGTCCCATCAGTCGACCCAACACCATTTCCTGCCTAATGTGGACTTCCTTCAGTTCCTCCGTCACCCTAGGATCTCTTGCCACGAGAACATCTGGGAGATTGCTTGTATCTTCCTTAGTGAAGACAGATCCAAAGTACCGGTTCAACTCGTCTGCCATTTCCTTGTTCCCCATAATAAATTTTCCAGCTTCTGTCTTCAAGGGACCCACATTTGCCTTGACTATTTTTTTCCTCTTTACATAACTAAGAAAGCTTTTGCTATCCTCCTTTATATTATTGGCTAGTTTACCCTCGTACCTCATCTTTTCTCCCCGTATTGCCTTTTTAGTTATCTTCTGTTGCGCTTTAAAAGAGTCCCAATCCTCTGGCTTCCCACTCTTCTTTGCTATGTTATACTTCTTCTCTTTTATTTTTATGCTGTCCTTGACTTCCCTTGATATCTTACTCCCCTTAGAATCTTTCCTCCTCTTTAGGATAAATTGATCCTCCAATTTCTGCATTATTCCCAGGAATACCTGCCATTGCTGTTCCACAGTCTTCCCTGCGAGGGCCTCCTTCCAGTCAATTTTGGCCAGCTCCTGCCTCATGCCTCTGTAATCCCCTTTGTTACACTGTAAAACTGACACTTGTGATTTTCCCTTCTCCCTCTCAATTTGTAGAGTATAACTTATCATATTGTGATCACTGCCTCCTAATGGCTCATTTACCTCGAGTCCCCTTATCAGATCAGGTTCATTACACAACACTAAATCCAGAATTGCCTTCTCCCTGGTAGGCTCCAGTCCAGTGGCGGCACGGTAGCGCAGCAGTAGAGTTGCTGCCTTACAGCGAATGCAGCGCCGGAGACTCAGGTTCGATCCTGACTATGGGCGCCATCTGTACGGAGTTTGTACGTTCTCCCCGTGACCTACGTGGGTTTTCTCCGAGATCTTCGGTTTCCTCCCACACTCCAAAGACGTACAGGTATGTAGGTTAATTGGCTGGGCAAATGTAAAAATTGTCCCTAGTGGGTGTAGGATATGTTAGTGTGCGGGGATCGCTGGGCGGTGCGGACCCGGTGGGCCAAAGGGCCTGTTTCTGCGCTGTATCTCTAAATCTAAAATCTAAAGCTGTTCTATGAATCTATCTCGGAGACACTCCACAAACTATCTTTCATGGGGTCCATTGCCAACCTGATTTCCCCAGTCTACCTGCACGTTGAAATCTCCCATAACTACCGTAGCATTACATTTGTGACATGCCAATTTTCAACTTGCACCCTATGTCGAGGCTATTGTTTGGGGGCCTGTAGATGACTCCCAATAGGGTCTACTTACCCTTACAATTCCTCATTTCTATCCATACTGATTCTACATCTCCTGATTCTATGTCACTCCTTGCAAGGGAGTGAATATCATTCCTTACCAACAGAGCGACCCCACCCCCTCTGCCCACCTGTCTGCCTTTTCTATACGTTGTGTACCCCTGAATATTCAGTTCCCAGCCCTGGTCCTCTTGTAGCCATGTCTCCGTGATTCCCACAACATCATACTTGCGAATGACTAACTGAGCCTCAAGCTCATCCACTTTATTTTTTATACTTCGCGCATTTAAATACAACACTTTACCTTCGGTATTCACCTCCCCTCTCACACCTGTTACAATTTGCCCTGACCTTGCTCTCTTATCCCATCTAGAACTTCCCTTCCCATTTATTCAAGAGTCCTTTGCAATTTCTCATGTATTCGCTTCCCCTTTAACTCCATCTTCATATTCCCAATTTGTCAACCCCTCCCCCTCACTACTTAGTTTAAAGCCACACATGCAGCACCAGCAAACCTGCCTGCCAGAATGTTGGTCCCCCTGCTGTTAAGGTGCAATGTTACAATGTAACAATGAGGTGCAATGTTACAATGTTACAATGAGGTGCAATGTTACAATAAGGTGCAATGTTACAATAAGGTGCAATGTTACAATGTTACAATGAGGTGCAATGTTACAATAAGGTGCAATGTTACAATGTTACAATAAGGTGCAATGTTACAATAAGGTGCAATGTTACCAAACCTTACAATGTTTCCGTCAAGAGCATGTCCTACCTTCGCTTGCGACCAGCTTCCTCCTGAAAGAAATAAAACACAAATCTCAATTGACTGAGATGGACCGTCCTATTCCCGACAGCGGGAATTTCTCCACATTTCCACAACCCTCTGATAATTCCCATTCCCCAACTCTTATCACCGCTGTCATGCAGATAGAAAGCGGACATTACCATCGAGACGTAGAACGAAGGGGGAAAGCATAAGGAATGTTCATGAGAATGACGCCATAACTGAGAGGATGGAACTCAATGCAAAGACTGGGCAGGTTGTGGGAGTTTATCTGGGGAAGATGTCAGGAATGAGGAGATAAGATTTAAGTTTATCGGTGGATTTAAATGGGTGAGGATGAAATAATATCTCTAATCGATGGGAGAGCAAAAATCAAAGCTGAAATGTAACGCGGTCTTCAATAAATACTGAAAGGAATACAGTCATGAGAACATGGACCTCACTTGCATTGGAGGGACTGAAGCCAACAGCAGAGATAATTTAAGGGCGAGCGGGATAAACACTTGAGCACTCCTGGAATTCGGGGTATTGTTACCGGGTGTGGTGAGTAGATGGGAAGGATGTTGAGTGGAGCTGAAATCTTGACTGGATAGGATGGGCCGAATGTCCTGTCTATGATGTAGAGTGGGATGTCATTCTATGGTGAACAAAGGTGGGTAAAACAAACCGAGCAAATCCCCCAAGGTGACCGCCCACTGCTGATGGGAACTGGATGCAGATGATCAATCTGCTGTGTGCGCCACGTTCTAGACTTTAATGTTAATCCCCATCATGTGGTTATGGCTGATCTCGCCCAGGACTAAACTCCTCCACTTTGTCCCATTCCCTTTCATTTCAGTTCCCGGAATTTTCAAAAATGTATCTTCCTCTGGTATAAATACGTCTAACAGGTTAATCCTCTCAAAGTCTCTGGGTTGGAGAGTCCCAGAGATTTACTGCCCTCTGTCCATTCGTGGCCCTTGGGATCAGATTACGATCACCCGTCGTAGTTCTGAACTCCACAGAATACAAACACCTCTCTACATTACGGCCAGGCAGTCCTGAGATCCCATAGATTATGCGGGAGGCCAATTAGTTTGGGAACAACTACAACTGGAACAGATGAAACATTTACCCAGTTCTGAATTACTGGTAAAGGCAGCATTTATTTCTGAATTGTCACCACCATTTTGTGACTGTGCCCTTTCACTTTGCCAGACTGTAGTGTCACCCCTCACCTTCAGAAACACCACATTGTCCTTTTGATCCATCTGCTGCTGCAACTTAAAGAGTTCCTCCTGAATGGAACTTAAATTCTCTTCAATTTCTCGAAGATTTTTCTCCATTGCATTTAGAATCGTCTTCTCTTCCTCCCGGATATCTGCCAGTCCTTGCTGCTCTTTCTCAGTGAGAATCTGGTGCAGTTCAGCAAACTGGGATTTGATCTTAGACTGAAGGTTGTGTGACTGTTCCTGTGAAATGAAAGGTGAAGATCAATATTTCCTCAATATCTCAAAGTGTGGAGTCATGCATTTTGGTGGTAGGAATAAAGCTATAGATCAATAGTAAGGAAAGCAAACTCTGTGCCAGCATTTATTCAAGAGGGCTTGTATACAAAAGCAGGGATGTGATGTTGAGGCTCCATAAGGCGCTGGTAAGGCCGCATTTGTAATATTGTGAGCAATTTTGGGCACCATATCTGTGTAAAGATGTGCTGGCTCTGGAGAGGGTCCAGAGGAGGTTTACAAGAATGATCCCAGGAATGAGTGGGTTAACCTATGATGAGCGTTTGTTAGCACTGGGCCAGTACTCGCTGGGGTTTCAGAGAATGAGGGGGACCTAATTAAAACATACAGAATAGTGAAAGGCTTGGATAGAGTGGTTGTGGAGAGGATGTTTCCACTAGTGGGAGAATCCAGGACTCAAAGTCATAGCCTCAGAATTAAAGGACGCTAATTTAGGAAGATGAAGAGAAATTTCTTTGGTCAGAGGGTGGTGAATCTGTGGATTTTTTTTGCCACAGAAGGCTATGGATATTTTTATGGCAAAGATAGATTCTTGATTAGTACAGGTTTCAGAGATTATGGTGAGAAGGCAGGAGAATGGGGTAAGGAGGGAGAGATAGGTCAGCCATGATTGAATGGCGGCGTAGATGCGATGGGTGAAATGGCCTCATTCTACTCCTATTCCTTATGACTTTAATTCCCTGCTGCCTATTCCTTTTCACGTACCCATTAATTCTCATACATCCCCCCACCACCCACCTCCACAGGAATAATTTAGTCACCGATTGACCTTTGAACCAGCATGTATTAGGCACCAAAGATACTAGAGGAGCAAGATAGACCACCCGACACGTAAAACCGTAGTTGGTCATGGGTAAATTTCAGCGCCATTTTAGTAAACAGATTCTGTGTGCCAGACTGGGCTGTGTTCACAACTCTCTGCGATTTGTTCGTATATAAAATGTTTGCAAACAATTATTTTTGTTCTTCTTCTTGGATAAGTTGATGGTTGACACCTATGACTATTTCTTGACGAGTTGCTGCTTCATGATCTTTAAAATTTGGATGTTACTGATTGAATATTTGCACTAGAGATCCACTCTATCTGTATCAGGCCAATTGATCATATTTAATGAACTGTTCTTCTTTGCTTTCTCTGTTAATTTTATTTTCACCTCCACGAGCTGTATCTCTTTTTGCTTTATTTTAGAAAGTCATGGAAGCAGAGATTTGGCATTTGCAAACAATAGAACTCGACTGTATCCACAATATAATCGAAAAGACATTTAACTTTATAATTAGAGCCAAGAAAATTTGAATTGGTGAATTGATTAGTTAAAAATCCTTGACAGCCACTAAAATGACCAATGTGATGTGGTACAGAGCACGAATCCAATTCAAATAGACACAGTGGTGGAGTCAGGGCCGTCTTAACGCATGGGCCTGATGGGCACTTGCCCGGGGGCACCACGAGCATAGGGGCCCCATGCTGATCTGTGTATGTTAAGTGACTTGCAATAAATACTACTTTAAAAATGTAGGTTCAATAAGTGTTTTTTTCGCAACATTTTCAGTCACTAAGTGCTTCTCACAGCGATCTGTAAGTGCTTTTCGCAACAATGTAGCACCCTAAGTCCATCGCTAAGTGCTTTTCGGTAAGTGCTTTTCGCCGACACGACAGGGGGGGGGCTGGTAGGGAAAGGGGGGTGGGGGAGAGTAACGGTAGGGGCCCCAGTACACTGCTTTGCCCGGGGGCCCATAATGCTGTAAAAATGGCCCTGGGTGGAGTAAGTCACCGGGTCAGGCAGCATCTCTGGAGAAAAAGGATGGGTGATGTTTCATGTTGGGACCCTTCTTCAGACAAAGAAGGGAAGGTGAAGTGCTGGTATAAATCAGGACATGATCATTTCATTGGTTAGCTGATATGCAAAACAGTGCAACCCTGTATATCTTGCACACAAAATGATGTAAAACTTACCATGAATGACAGAAATGAAAGGTGTTATCCTTGTTTTATGAAATTCATTTTTGAATGATGTAAAATTGAAGGGGGTGCAATATACTGCTAACCCACAAATGTATCGCTATGAGATACTCACATTTAAAAAATCCATTAATCACAACAAAACCTAGAAGGTGCCTATGTTATTTGACCAACTTATCGGTTAAATTTAAATATGATTTTTTTACAGGTTGTAGGATTGTGGGTAGGTATCGTGTCAATGCCTGTAACTCATTTTTCATGAAACTGAGGGTTAGCACTATATTGCACCGACCCCCTCAATTATATGTTAAATTCAAATCTAAACTATGGTGGTAATGTACATTATTCATATCTAAAGCTAGCACTTCTGTATAAGTGTAGGTATGTATGCATTACATTTTATTACACTAATGTAGAATGAAAATAATGGAAAAATGGAGATAAGACTTTTCTTTGCCTTCCATCACAGCGAGGGTGTGCCTGGAGCAATCACTGTGATGGCTGTTTGTGTTAAAATTGTAATTGTGTGTCTTGTGTTCTTTATTGTTTACTGACGGACCCTGACGTGAGAGGACGCTGGCGCTATTTGTTCGCCGCTTCTCCGTCAGGACAGTTCGTTTGTTTGTTTTTATGTCTTGACTGTTTTTGTAAAGCGTCTTTGAGCATTTGGAAAAGCGCGATAAAAAATAAATGTTTATTATTATTATTATAAATATCTTAATATGTGTTCATAGTTATTTTATTCACAATATTAGGATTTCTGGAAATAAGTTTGATGTCACTGATTGCGAATGTGTACGGGAAGGCCCTAATGAAATGTATGTGAGAGAACAGTGATCATGATAGAGAGAACCATGCGCTGAGAAGTGTGTGAATGACTGATTTTATATTTGTATATATATTTGTATATATTGGGTACAGGGAAAAAGAGAGAGAGAGAGAGAGAGATTGAAAGTAAAAAGGTTGCTAAACAAATAATTAGAGGAAATCACTAGAAAGTAACTAGACATATATCTATGTATATATATATACCATAAAGGTTGAATCCTTTATGGTTTATGTACATCATTTGAAAAATAAGATGAAAAGAGAAATAGAGCGTTGCTTTAAATCAAAGTTGCTTCTGATCCACGAGAAGGAACTTTGAGATCTATTTATCTCCATCTTGCCTCTCACACACAAACAAACACACATTCATATCTATACATATATATATAAGTTAAATTTGTGCTGAGTGTGTGTTTGGGCAATACAAGGGAAACTACACAAAAGAGGGAACTGGGGAGGAAGGATGGGAGGGACATGGGCAGAAACAGTAAGAAAATAAAACCAGAGAAATTTAGCAGGGGGAAAACATTTTAAAATAAAAGTAACAATAAAATGTGGGTTGATAGATGAGATATTTTCTGCACTTTGATGGGATCATCACTCACACTGTTCCCCCACAACACTGATTACACAGCGAGAGGTGGGTTTTCCTTACTAAAATGATGTTACATACTACACTTCAGTGGACGCAATTTCGACGGAGTGGTTCATTTTGCTCCTCTAGTATCTTTGTTGGGGACGTGGAAGGAATCCGCCGCGGTCACAGGGAGAAGGCGTGAACCACACGGGCAGCGCCCGAGGTCAGGATCGAACCCGCTCACCAGAACTAGGAGACAGCAGCACTACTTATGTAACTACGCTGCCCTGTTATTACACGCATCACAGGGATCAAACCTGCACAAGATCAGGAAATCGAAACTTAAAAGCCTCACCAGAACTCCAGAAATCTTCTCTTTCTGTTGCTGCTCCATTTGCTGGATCTCTGATTTATATTTTGTGAGAGACTGGATGGAAGATTTCACCTGATCCTGCAAATGTGTTTGGGAATCAGAAAATTAAATGGTTGAACAGTAAAAATGGAATTAAACAATGATGCGATTAAAATCGGTTTGCTTTTACCTTGTGGTTTTCAACAGCTTCTTTAACCGGCATGAAGCTGTGAGACTTGTGTTCCCGCCCAGCTGCACAAATCACACAGATCAGCTTCTTATCAGTTTCACAAAACAGCTTCAGTTCTTCCTGATGTTCCTCGCAGTGAAGTTTACTTTCCTTCTCTGGAATTATTTCCCGATTCAGGCTCAGTGTTCGAGCTTTCTCAGCCAGTCTAACTAAGACCCGATTTACTTTGAGGGTGCGGTCTGTAAACTCCTCTCTACATTCCGGGCAGGAGTTTCTCTCCTCCCTGTCCCAACTCTGTGTGATACAAGAGCGGCAGAAGTTGTGCCCGCACTCCAGTGCTACCGGATCGGTGAAGAAATCCATGCAGATGGGACAAACTGCCTCCTCGGTCCAACTCTCGACCTGGTCTTTCGCAGCCATTGTAACTCCGCCACTTCCTGGTTCAGTGTTTCCCACTGCGCGCGCTGCCGTCTCGGGCAATGACCTTATTTGGCTGCAAGTGTTCAGTGTGAAGGTGTCCTGGCCACTTCCAACTAATCACTCGAGGGAGGGGTCAGTTAGACATTAAACCGGCCTGAATATAGACGAAAGGGGAGAGATTGCCCTGGGATTGTGTAAGGCAGGACAGAAAGGGACAGGGACCAGCGCTAAGGAGGTGTAACTGAGGAGGCGTTGCACCTGTTGGGCAGTGGAACCCGCCGCCCGCAACTCCGTTCACAGCCCGGGATCAGGATGGACGTAAACACATTTTCATCCACATCAGTTCACTCGTCTCTCACGCTCCAGTCTTCAGGTCCGTCTATATTTGGAGAAACCGTGCATCAGTTTTGTTCACTCCGCTGTATGAAGAATGTGGATACATTGGAAAGGGTGTAGAGATACTTATGAGGACGTTGCCACGGCCTGAGGGCCTCACTGTAGGGAGAGATTGGGCAGACTATTCCTTGGAGCGCAGGAGGATGAGGGGCGATCTTATAAAGGTGTGTGAGATCGTGACGGGAAACAAGAACTCGAGGCATCAACTAGAGGCTGGGGTGCGGTGGCGAGGCACCGATTTAATTATCGAACGAGGAATCCAGTGGCACAACCAGGGACACAATGTAAATTATTTTTCCGCACCTTAAATACAGTTAATCGCCTCGTATACTTGAAAAAAATAAACTGTCTGAAAAACGATGAGCGCAACACTCTTATTTTGTTAAAGATCCCCTCGGTTGAAGATCAAATGCCCTTGGAAATGGCCGAGCGATCTACTCAGAGGGCAATTAGTGATGTGCAATAAATGCTGTTCGTGCCGCTACATCTACGTCCTGAGAAATTGATCACCGACTTATATTAATTCCTTAATAAGAAGGCTATGTTTTGTTTATTAAGAACAGCCTTGTATTAACTCACGAAGCTTATGAAAAGCAATGCAAATAATAGCACAATGTATTACTCAAGTTATTCAACAAGGTAGATCTTGCGGACTCTCCTTTTCATTTCTCTCGTCATACCGGATTGTGTTTCAGTCACCGCCACCGTCCTTTTATTCCAATAGACATGATACATATTCCAGAATAGATCTATTTTTGATTTCAGCTCAATTAAGGGGTAGAATAATACAAATAGATTATAAGGCTGGATTGTTATCGGATCATTCACCATTATTAATGAAAATTACGATGCCAGATAAAGAACAGTCAGTATATAGATGGAGACTCAACTCTTTACTATTGAAAAGGCAAGACTTTTGTGATTTTATTCGAGGACAAATTGGATTATTTTTGGAAACAAATTTAAATTCAGTTAATGATAACTTTATTGTATGGGATGCAATGAAGGCTTATTTGAGAGGCCAAATTATAAGCTACTCATCTAAGATAAAGAAAAACTATAGGAAGGAATCTGAAAGATTAGAAAAAGAAATCACTGTACTAGAAAAAGACTAACATAAAGCTTCTTCAGATACAAAAAAATACAACTTGCAAAAAAAAAATTTCAATACAATACTTTACATACTTACAGAACAGAAAAACTAATATTACGAACTAACCAAAGGTATTATGAATTAGGAGCAAGAGCGCACAAGGTATTGGCATGGCAACTGAAAGAAGAACAAATATTAAGAACAATAAATTCAATTAGAACAGATCAAAACATTATCTAATCTTACTAAAACTCTGACTTGTATGTATATCTGTAACAGTGATTTCGGCTGATTTCTGCAAAACGGTGAGGCGTAGCGCCACAATTTTTGCGCCGCCTTAATCACACCGCTGGACGCTTGCCGAAAATGATATTGTTATTTAATTCGGTCGTATATTTTTTAAGTTACAGAGGTTTAAAAGTCTTTTTTTAAATCTCTCATTTTTTCGGCTGATTTTCGGCAAAAACGGTGAACCGTAGCGCCACGATGTTTGCACCGCCTTAATCACCACGCTGAACGCTGCTGGAAAATGATATTTTTATTTGATTCGGTCGTATATTTTTTAAGTTACAGAGGTTTTAGTTGTTTTTTTTAAATTCCAGCCGTCTTTTCCATGGCCTTCAGCGTGTGACGTCACAATGCCCATGCACCCCCCTCCTACTGATTTATTGAAGGCTTTCAGCGTGGCGCTGCTGTGCGTCTGTGCCCCTCTCTCCCCTTGCTTCTCTCCTCTCTCCCACACCTGGGAGATCCTCTCCCCGCTATCCCCCCCCCCCCGGATCTTTCACTGATGCTCTCTTCCCCCCCCCCCCGGACCTTTCACTAATGCGCTCCCCCCTCCCCCCCCCGACCTTTCACTGATGCGCTCCCCCCCCCCCCCCCCCCGCTATCTCCCCCCCCCCCCCCCCCCGGGCCTTTGAATGATGCGATCTCCTGCACCCCCCCCCCGGACTTTTCACTGATCCGATCCCCGCACCCCCCCCCCCCACCGGGCCTTTAACTGATGCTAAGAGTGTGTCTGGGGGAGAGAAGATGGGGGGGAGGGGGTCTGAGAATGGGGAATGGGACAACAGGGGTAGTGCGGAGGGGAATTGGTGGTGGGGGAAAGAGGTACTGGGAAAAGGGGAGGTCCATATCCCTCCCCTCTCCCCCATCCCTCCCTCCTCCCCTCCCCCTCCCCCTCCCCCCTCACTCTCTCCCCCCTCCACAAATACCGCCCCATCTCTCATCACCCTCCCCCCCTCCATCCTCAACACCTCCCTCCCTCCACCACTCCCTCCCCGCCCAAGGGGAGGGTGTGGGGAGAGTAAGAGTGGGGCTGGGGGAGGAGAAAATGGGGGGTGTGGGGACGGGCCCAACGGGCCCGCTTTGAACGGGCACACTTGTTCTAGTTACTTATAAACCTAGAGAAATCAATGAGGTATTTAAGCAATTCTACACTAATCTGTATCATTCTGAATCTGAAAAGGATGAATTTAAGATAAATAATTTTTTATCCAAGATACAATTACCAACAATCTCTAATGAGGAGCAGTTGGGACTAAATGCCTACTTTACTTTGAGAGAAGTGGAGGAAGTATTACATTCTTTACCAAGTAATAAATCACCAGGGGAAGATGGTTTCCCGCCTGAGTTCTATAAAAAATTTAAAGATTTGTTGTTACCAGTATTTATGGAAGTGATACATCAAGCGGAAAAACTTCTACATTACCAGAATCCTTCTCAATGGCAATTATAACCGTAATTCCACAAAAAAGAAAAGCATCTTCTTATAGACCAATATCATTGTTGAATGCAGATTATAAAATAGTTGCTAAGCTTTTGGCAAGGAATTGGCAGAATTTTTACCTAAACTGGTTAAAGAGGACCAAACTGGATTTGTCAAAAAAAGGAGATTATCTGATAATGTAGCAAGATTTATAAGTATTTTACATTTAGCACAGAAAAGAAAGGAATTAAGTGTAGCAGTTGCTTTTGATGCTGAAAAGGCGTTTGACAGGTTAGAATGGGATTTTTTATTTAAAGTATTAGAAAAGTATGGATTGGGAAATGGTTTCATTAGTCAAGTCAAGTCAATTTTATTTGTATAGCACATTTAAAAACAACCCACGTTGACCAAAGTGCTGTACATCTGATTAGGAAAAAAAAGAAATATACAGTGGCAGGCAGCCAAACACAACGGCGCGGCCATCGTGAACAAAATGTTTAACTAAAGCAGAATGGTGTCAGGCATCCAGTGGTCTCACCAGGGCCCTGTACAAATGCAGAAGGGCCTCTTTACTCCAATGTTGCTGTGTTTCTCCCTCTCTGATTGTGGTGCATAAACTTTTTTTTTTTTTTTTTATCAAAAAATACTTTATTCAAGTTATAAATATCATTTACAAACCATCATTTTTAAAACAAACCCATCCGACATTCCCGGAGGTTACATATTCAATACAGGCATTTACTTAGACCTTTACATACATTTACATACATATCCCTTATTTGGAGGGGCGTCTCTCTCCACCACACCCTGCCCCCCATGTCCAGCAGCGGAAGGACCCTAGACTGTGGTCCTCCCCCACAGGGCCTTGGCGTTGGCTGCACCGAGCTTCAGAGCGTCCCTCAGCACGTACTCCTGCAGTCTGCAGTGGGCCAGTCGGCAACATTCCTTGACGGACAGCTCGCTCCGCTGGGAGGTCAACAAGGATCGGGCAGACCAAAGGGCGTCTTTCACCGAGTTGATGACCTTCCAGCAGCACTCGATGTCAGTCTCGGAATGCGTCCCTGGGAACAGTCCGTAGAGCACAGAGTCCTCTGTGACGGAGCTGCTCGGAATGAATCGTGACAGGGACCCCTGCAGACCTCTCCAGACTCTCCTGGCAAATCCACACTCTTTGAAGAGGTGGGCCACCGTTTCCTCTCCGTAGCAGCCGTCCCGAGGACAGCGTGCGCTGGTAGTGAGGTTCCGGCGGTGCAGGAAGGATCTGACTGGGAGGGCTCCCCTCACCGCCAGCCAAGCCAGGTCTTGGTGCTTGTTGGTGAGTACTGGCGATGAGGCATTTTGCCAGACAAGCTGGGCTGTCTGTTCTGGGAACCACGCCACAGGATCCATGGAGTCATTCCCCTGCAGTGCCTGCAGGACGTTCCATGCTGACCACTGCCCGATGGACTTGTGGTCAAAGATGTTGGTCCGGAAGAACCTGTCCACAAACGACAGATGGTTCGGCAATGTCCAGCTGACTGGCACATTGCGTGGCATCTGCGCCAGGCCCATCCTTCGCAACACCGGGGACAGGTAGAACCTCAGCAGGTAGTGGCATTTGGTGCCCACGTGCTTTGGCTCTATGCTCCGCCTGATGCAGCCACACACGAAAGTGGCCATCAGAATGAGGGCGACGTTGGGCACGTCTTTACCCCCGTTGTCTGCCGACTTGTGCATTGTGGCTCGTCGCACCCGGTCCATCGCCGACCCCCAGATGAAACGGAAGACGGCCCGGGTGATCCCCGTGGCGTAGGAGGGAGGGACGGGCCACACTTGCGCCAAGTACAGCAGCCCCGAGAGCACCTCACACCTGATGACCAGGTTTTTCCCCGTGATGGAGAGGGAGCGCTGCTTCCACAGCTCCAGCTTCTTCCCCACCCTGGCTATCCACTCCAGCCAATTTTTGTTACATGCCTCAGCCTTCCCGAACCAGATCCCCAGCACCTTCAGGAAGTCAGGCTTGATGGTGAAGGGGATGGAAGATCGGTCGGGCCAGTTGCCAAAGAGCATGGCCTCGCTTTTCCTGCGGTTTACCCTGGCCCCCGTGGCCAACTCAAACTGGTCGCAGACGCTGATCAGTCTGCGGACCGACCCTGGATCCGAGCAGAAGACGGCGACATCGTCCATGTACAGGGAGGCCTTGACCTGAGTGCCCCCACTGCCTGGCAGTGTCACTCCTCTTATGCTCGCATCCTTCCTGATGGATTCGGCAAAGGGTTCAATGCAACAGACGAACAAGACAGGGGAAAGAGGGCAACCCTGCCTGACTCCAGACCTGACGGGGAAGCTGTCTGATTCCCACCCATTAATTTGGACTGCACTACAGATATCAGAGTAGAGCAGTTGTATCCACTTCCTGATTCCCTCCCCAAAGCCCATTTTGGAGAGCACGTCCCTCATGTACGTGTGCGATATCCTGTCGAAGGCCTTCTCCTGGTCCAAGCTGACCAGGCAGGCATCCACCCGTCTGTCCTGCACGTAGGCGATGGTATCTCTCAGCAGCACCAGGCTGTCTGAGATTTTCCTGCCAGGTACAGCACAGGTTTGGTCCGGGTGGATCACCTGTCCCAGAGCAGACTTGACCCGGTTGGCGATGGTCTTAGACAGGATCTTGTAGTCTACATTCAACAATGTGATGGGTCTCCAATTCCTTAAGTCATTCATCTCCCCCTTCTGCTTGTAGATCAGGGTGATGTTGCCCTTCCTCATAGAGTCTGACATGCTGCCTGCTAGAAGTATATCGTTGTACACTTCCAGCAGGTCCGGGCCCACCCAGTCCCACAGAGCCGAGTACAACTCTGCCGGTAAGCCATCGCCTCCGGGAGTTTTACTCGAGTCAAAGGAACGGATGGAGCCAGTCAGCTCCTCCAGGGTCAGTGGTTGGTCCAGACTCTCCCGCTTGCTGTCGTCCAAGACTTCCGTGATGGAGGACAGGAAGTTCTGGGAGGCGGTGCTGTCTGTGGTCTTTACATCGTACAGATCCTTATAAAAGGATCTGCAGATCTTGAGCATGTCTGTCTGCGAGGATGTTACTGAGCCGTCCTCCTCCCTAAGGCTTTTGATCACAGAGCTCCCCCTGTGAACCTTATGGAAGAAGTAACGTGAGCACGTCTCATCCTGCTCAACATGGCGGACCCTGGACCGGAAGATGATCTTGGAGGATTCAGAGGTAAAGAGCCGAGCTTGCCGGCCCTTCAACTCTCTCAGTTCCTCCCTCACATCCACCCCTCTCCTCTGCAGAAGGAGTAGCTGCTGCAAATCTGTCTGGAGTTGACACAGTTCCCTCTTACCCTGTCTTGCTCTCTGCACACCTTTGGAGACGAAGAACTTCTTGATGTTCTCCTTTGTTGCCTCCCACCAGAGTGTCTGGGAGTCAAAGAGGGGCCTCACAGTTCTCCAACATGCGTAGTCCCTCTTTAGCTCCTTAACGTTCTCCGGGGTCAACAGCTCCACGTTTAGCTTCCACGTCCCTCTGCCCGCCTTCCGGTCCTCCTGTAGGTGACAGGTGGCCTGAAGGAGGCAGTGGTCAGAGAAGAACACCGGGGCGAGGTCGGTGTGTCTGACCGCGACGGCCCTCGATGTGAAGAGGAAGTCTATCCGGGACTGGGCTGAACCGTTTGGTCCTGACCAGGTGAACCGTGGCTGGACTCCGCCTGCAGGGTCACTGAAGGCGTCGCGCAGCTTTGCATCTTTGACCGTTTCCACCAGGAGTTTGGAGGTGCCGTCCAGTCTGTGGTTGGCACTGCCGGATCGTCCAGCCGCATCGATGATGCAGTTAAAGTCACCGGCCAGAACGAGCGGTCTAGACGTGGCCAGCAGCGGTGGGAGCTGCTGGAGGACGGCCACCCGCTCGCTCCACCTGGGTGAGGCATACACATTAATCAGTCGGAGCGGAGAACCACGGTACATTACATCCACCACCAAGAGACGACCCCCCACCACCTCCCTTACCTCAGTGATGGTGAAGCCCCCTCCCCGCAGCAAGATCCCCAGACCGGACGCACGACAATCATTTCCCCCCGACCATAGACAGTCCGTGGGGCCACCATCGCGACCACCTCCGATAGCAGCGAAGGTGTGGCAGCCCGCACTCCTGTAAAAAAGTCACATCCGCCTTTACCTTGGCTAGGTACTGTTACTGTTACTGTGATCCAAACGCTCCGCAATTTCGTCTTTTATAATTCACTCCAGCATCTTCCCCACCACTGATGTCAGACTAACTGGTCTATAATTTCCCATTTTCTCTCTCCCTCCTTTCCTGAACAGTGGGATAACATTAGCTACCCTCCAATCCACAGGATCTATAGAACATTGGAAAATAATCACTAATGCGTCCACAATTTCTAGAGCCACCTCCTTAAGCACCCTGGGATGCAGACCACCAGGCCATGGGGATTTATCAGCCTTCAGTCCCATCAGTCTACCCAAAACTTTTTCCTGCCTAATGTGGATTTCCTCCAGTTCCTCTGTCACCCTAGGATCTCTGGCCACTAGAACATCTGCTTGTATCTTCCTTAGTGAAGACCCCACACCTTTCAGTCTGAAGATGCGTCCCGACCCGAAACGTCAACTATCCATGTTCTCCACAGATGCTGCCTGACCCGCTGAGTTACTCCAGCACTCTGTGAAACGTCACCTATCCATGTTCTCCACAGATGCTGCCTGACCCGCTGAGTTACTCCAGCACTCTGTGAAACGTCAACTATACATGTTCTCCACAGATGCTGCCTGACCCGCTGAGTTACTCCAGCACTCTGTGAAACATCACCTATCCATGTTCTCCACAGATGCTGCCTGACCCGTGGAGTTACTCCAGCATTCTGTGTGTCTTTTTCCTTTTGTAAAACCAGTATCCACGGATCCTTGTGTCTGCTGTTTGAAGAGATCTCTGTACCGTGACGCGGGGACGCGGAGAGAACTCAAACACGGGTTATTTTTTTAAAGACTTTATTAAACGTCAAGTTAAAGGTGAAGAGTTACAAACGTAACTGGGGAGTGTTGTAGAGCAGAGGGATCTAGGGTTTCAGGGGCATGGTTCCTTGAAGGTCGAGTCGCAGGTGGATAAGGCGGTCAAAAAGGCTTTTGGCACATTGGCCTTCGTCAGTCAGAGTATCGAGGGTGGAAGTTAGGAGGTGGTGTTGCAGTTTGGGGATTAAATGGGAGCCGTTCAGCGCCGACCTGTTGTCCACCGGGTTTCTGCCCCACAGCCCCTGAGCACCGCTCCTGACGCTGGTCCCGGGACCCGACCCTTTTACACACCCGGAGCGGAACCGGAGCAGATTCTCAGCCAGTGGTCTACATCCCAAGGCAAGAAGAACGGATAAAGTTTCCCCGTGAATTTATTCCCAGTGAAGGTGTGGAGATGGGACTTGGTGGCCGCGTCGTAAAATGAAACTGTCCCGGACTCGTAACTGAGATAAACTCCCACCCTCCCGGGGATGGGACGGGCGGGGAGAGGGGATGGAGGGGAGGTGAGTGCTTCAAACTTGTCACCCACCCGCCAGATCCTCCAGACTCCAGTCTCCGGGGTCAGTGTGACCCCTCCCTCCCTCTCCACAGACTCTGCGGCGACTCCCAGACTCCAGCCCTCACTCCCCGCCACCTCCACCTCCCAGTAATGTCTCCCCGATGTGAACCCCTCCGATCCCAGCACACACGGCCGGTATGCAAACCTCTTCCCGGTGTCAGGGAGACTCCTCTCGGTCCGGGTCCGTCTCACCCTCTTCCGATCCTCAGACACCTCGAGCAGCGCATGCGCTGTTTCCACATCCAGGGTGACGGAGACTGGGGGGAGAAGCAGAGAATCAGAGAGTCCCCGGGGGGGGGGGTCGGGGGGAGACTCGGGCAGCGCGGCCCCGGGACCCGGGGGAGAGGCCGCTCGGCCTCAGGCACAGGCGGGCGGACAACTGAAACCCTGCCCGGGGTTTCACCCACGACCACATCGGGGGGACAACAGACATCTCCCCCCCGGAGTTTTTAATCCAGGGACGGCGAGGGGAATTTCGTGAGGTGGGGGAGGGTGGACGGGGAGGACGGGTGCGGAGAGTGAGGAGGATTGCGAGATTGCGGTGGTGAAGGAGAAACGAAGCGGGTTATTCAGATATGGAGGCAGATCGGAGCAGGAGGATATAGAGGTGAGCGGTAATTTGAGGTTGTTAAAGAGGAGGTAGAGGTGGGTGGTGGGGTCGTCATGATCACAGTGAAAGGGGGCAGACACGAGGGGCCAGATGACCTGCCCCTGTTTCTATGAGTGGAGGGTGAGAGAGAGAGGGAGGGGTGGCTTGGACCATGGAAGGAAGCAGAGGTTGAATGATCGGGTGTTGGACAGAATGGGTGGAGACTTGTGGTTGTGGGGTCTTGTGGTTGTGGGGTCGTTGAAAGAGAGCGGATTCACGGGTGGATTTGATGGGTGTGTACAACTAACACACTGATCTCATTGTGAACCAATATATGAACTTCACTGAGGGACTTGACAATGTTCCGCGTGCAAGGCTGGTCCAGAAAGCGAAGGCAGGTGGGATCCAAGGCGAGCTGGTGAAATGGATCCACGTGGCTTGGTGGTTGGAGGTAGAAGGTATCGGTAGAAGGATGATTTTTCTGCTTGGAGGTCTGTGGCTGGTGGTGTGTAGCAGTGATCGGCGCTGCAACCTTTCCTGTTTATGTTATATGATCATAGCTTGGATGTGAATGTGGGAGGTGTAATTACTAAGTTTGGGGAGGAAGCAAAAATTGTGGATCGTGGGGAAGGTTGTCAAAGTCTGCAGCAGGATGCAGGGTAATTATCTAAACCTTATTCTCCATGCAGGGATATCAAATCATGAGAGTGCAGGTTTATATTGAGAGCAAAGAATTTTAAAGTATATCTGAGATTTAGGTTTTACTGGACCCAGCAGATTGGCTGAGAAGCTGCTGGAACTGGGGCTTAGCACCCCTCTGTGTGCCTGGGTCCTGGACTTTCTCACTGCCAGGCCCCAAGTGGTCAGGATGGGGGAACACACATCTAGCTCCCTCACCCTGAACATAGGATCCCCCCATGGTTGCGTCCTTAGCCCCCTACTGTACTCCCTGTACACTCATGACTGTGGGGCCAGGTTCAGCTCAAACTCCATCATCAAGTTTGCTGATGACACTGTGGTGGTGGGCCGAATCTCCGACAATGATGATAAGGCCTACCGGGAGGAGGTGGCTGATCTGGCACTCTGGTGTCAGGACAACAGCCTCCTTTTGAATGTCACTAAAACTAAGGAGCTGATTGTGGACTTTAGAAGGGCTCAACATCCAAGGATGTACACACCACTGGAGATAAATGGGTCTACTGTGGATAGGGTGAGCAGTTTTAAATACTTGGGAGTCCACATCACAGAGGATCTGACATGGGCAACGCACATTGCAGCACTGGTGGGTAAGGCAAAGCAGCGCCTTTACCACCTTAGACAGCTGAGGAAATTCAGAGTGTCTCTGAGGATCCTTCAGTGCTTCTACTCTGGGGCTGTAGAGAGCATCCTGTCCGGTAACATTACAGTCTGGTTTGGGAACAGCTCGGCCCAGGACAGGATGGCCCTGCAGAGAGAAGTGCGTTCGGCAGAACGCACCATGGGAACTACACTCGCCCCCCTGCAGGACCTATACATCAGGAGGTGCAGATCGAGAGCAAGCAAGATTATGAGGGACCCCTACCACCCCAGCAACGGACTGTTCCAGCTGCTACGGTCAGGCAAACACAGCAGAGATCGGCGCTGCAACCTTTGCTGTTTATGTTATATGATCATAGCTTGGATGTGAATGTGGGAGGTGTGATTAGTAAGTTTGGGGAGGAAGCAAAAATTGTGGATCGTGGGGAAGGTTGTCAAAGTCTGCAGCAGAATGCAGGGTAATTATCTAAACCTTA
The DNA here is from genome assembly GCF_053455715.1 of Rhinoraja longicauda. Classification (NCBI taxonomy): domain Eukaryota; kingdom Metazoa; phylum Chordata; class Chondrichthyes; order Rajiformes; family Arhynchobatidae; genus Rhinoraja; species Rhinoraja longicauda. The sequence continues at coordinate 9,441,601 of NC_135995.1, forward strand.
TTCGCATGCAGGGATATCAAATCACGAGAGTGCAGGTTTATATTGAGAGCAAAGAATTTTAAAGTATATCTGAGATTTAGGTTTTACTAGACCAAGTGGACCCGCTGGGCCAAACCTCTTCTGCATTGGTGCAGCACACTCTCCTCCCCCCTCCCTCCCTCACTCTCCCCCCCCTCTCTCCCTCCCTCTACCCTACCTCCCTAGGAGATAGATTTAAACTTTAAAATGTGGAATAACTTTAAAAATATAACACCGATTTCAATGAAACTTCTTCCATTGGCACCAAAGGGATGACGGTGAGTAAGGTGGGCTTAAAATCGTCATGCTATCGTGTACCATTTTCGCTCTAGTTCCAGAACAAACAAACAAACGAGAGGTTTAGTACATAGATTTACACTGAGAGTGGGTGATATCTGGAACATGCTGCAGAGGAGGTGGTGGAGTGAGATATCATCAATATATTGGAGGTACTTAAATAGGTGAGGTGCAGAAGAATGCCGATGGAATGTGGGCAAATCAATTCGTATAGCTGGGGAAAAGACGGTCATGGACACGATGGGCCGAAGGGCCAGACTCTGTAATGTACAACCATGGCTCTCAGCTCCAAGAGCACTGAATGACTGAGTCTCCACAGCCACCGGTGCAGGGTCGTTCCCCAGCCTCTGCGTGCAGTAATGTCTCCTTATCTCTGTGCTACACGGTGCAGCGCACATTCTGAGAGGGTGCCCGCTCTCCAGATCCCTCTGACAGGGGAACCATCCTCCCTGCATCCAGCCCACTGAGCCCTGTAAGAACTCTACTGAGATCTCCTCTACTACACTGAAACACTCAAGTACACAGGCCTAGCCTACTCAATCTCACCCCACACAGCAAACACATTGTACTAGGTACAAGTATTGTTAATCTTTGCTGCATTCCCTCTGTGTCAAGTCTGTCAATATATCGGTACACAGGAGGAAAGGAACACAAGAAAACAGGAGCAGGAATAGGATCCACTCCTCAGGCTTGCCCCTCCATTCAATGTGATCATGGCTGATCTAAGCTGGCACCAATTCCTCTTCTGTGTGAGTTCCCCATCATCTTATATTTTCGATCTATCAAATATTTATTTGTAGCCAAATTGCACGTATCCAACAACTCAGCTTTTTACCACCACCCTGGGCACAACATGCCAGATATTCACTGCCCTCCGAGAGATGCAACTTTTACACACCGCATGGGAGGCCGCTCTGGAAGGTTGGATCTGTGGCTTTAAACTAAGTAGTAGGGGGGAGGGGTTAACAAATTGTGAACATGAAGATGAGGTAAAAGGGAATACAGGAGATATTGCAAAAGACTCTCGGAAAAATGGGAACAGAAGTTCTAGAGGGGAAAAGAAATTAAGGGCAGGGCCAATTGTGAACGATGTGAGAGGGGAGGTAAATACAGAAGTTAAAGTGTTGTACTTAAATGCGCGTAGTATAAAAAATAAAGTGGATGAGCTTGAGGCTCAGTTAGTCATGGGCAAGTATGATGTTGTAGGGATCACTGAGACATGGCTACAAGAGGACCAGGGCTGGGAACTGAATATTCAGGGGTACACAACGTATAGAAAAGACAGACAGGTGGGCAGAGGGGGTGGGGTTGCTCTGATGGTAAGGAATGATATTCATTCCCTTGCAAGGGGTGACATAGAATCAGGAGATGTTGAATCAGTATGGATAGAAATGAGAAATTGTAAGGGTAAAAAGACACTAATGGGAGTTATCTATAGGCCCCCAAACAGTAGCCTCGACATAGGGTGCAAGTTGAATCAGGAGATAAAATTGGCGTGTCAAAAATGTAATGCTACGGTGGTTATGGGAGATTTCAACATGCAGGTAGACTGGGAAAATCAGGTTGGAAATGGACCCCAGGAAAGAGAGTTTGTAGAGTGACTTCGGGATGGATTCTTAGAACAGCTTGTACTGGAGCCTACCAGGGAGAAGGCAATTCTGGATTTAGTGTTGTGTAATGATCCTGATCTGATAAGGGGACTAGAGGTAAAAGAGCCATTAGGAGGCAGTGATTACAACATGATAAGTTTACTCTGCAAATGGAAAGGCAGAAGGGAAATTCGGAAGTGTCGGTATTACAGTATAGCAAAGGGGATTACAGAGGCATGAGGCAGGAGCTGGCCAAAATTGATTGGAAGGAGGCCCTAGCAGGGAAGACGGTAGAACAGCAATGGCAGGTATTCCTGGGAATAATGCAGAGGTTGCAGGATCAATTTATTCCAAAGAGGTGGAAAGACTCTAAGGGGAGTAAGAGACACCTGTGGCTGACAAGGGAAGTCAGGGACAGCATAAAAATTAAGGAGAGGAAGTATAACATAGCAAAGAAGAGTGGGAAGACAGAGGATTGGGACTCTTTTAAAGAGCAACAAAAGTTAACTAAAAAGGCAATACGGGGAGAAAAGATGAGGTACGAGGGTAAACTAGCCAATAATATAAAGGAGGATAGCAAAAGTTTTTTTAGGTACGTGAAGAGGAAAAAAATAGTCAAGGCAAATGTGGGTCCCTTGAAGACAGAAGCAGGGGAATTTATTATGGGGAACAAAGAAATGGCAGACGAGTTAAACCGTTACTTTGGATCTGTCTTCACTGAGGAAGATACACACAATCTCCCAAATGTTCTAGGGGCCGGAGAACCTAGGGTGATGGAGGAACTGAAGGAAATCCACATTAGGCAGGAAATGGTTTTGGGTAGACTGATGGGACTGAAGGCTGATAAATCCCCAGGGCCTGATGGTCTGCATCCCAGAGTACTTAAGGAGGTGGCTCTAGAAATAGTGGAAGCATTGGAGATCATTTTTCAATGTTCTATAGATTCAGGATCAGTTCCTGTGGATTGGAGGATAGCAAATGTTATCCCACTTTTTAAGAAAGGAGGGAGAGAGAAAACGGGTAATTATAGAGCAGTTAGTCTGACATCAGTGGTGGGGAAGATGCTGGAGTCAATTATAAAATACGAAATTGCTGAGCATTTGGATAGCAGTAACGGGATCATTCCGAGTCAGCATGGATTTACGAAGGGGAAATCATGCTTGACAAATCTACTGGAATTTTTTGAGGATGTAACTAGGAAAATTGACAAGGGAGAGTCAGTGGATGTGGTGTACCTCGACTTTCAGAAAGCCTTCGACAAGGTCCCACATAGGAGATTAGTGGGCAAAATTAGGGCACATGGTATTGGGGGTAGGGTACTGACATGGATAGAAAATTGGTTGACAGACAGAAAACAAAGAGTGGGGATAAATGGGTCCCTTTCGGAATGGCAGGCAGTGACCAGTGGGGTACCGCAAGGTTCGGTGCTGGGACCCCAGCTATTTACGATATACATTAATGACTTAGACGAAGGGATTAAAAGTACCATTAGCAAATTTGCAGATGATACTAAGTTGGGAGGTAGTGTGAATTGTGAGGAAGATGCAATAAGGCTGCAGGGTGACTTGGACAGGTTGTGTGAGTGGGCGGATACATGGGAGATGCAGTTTAATGTAGATAAGTGTGAGGTTATTCACTTTGGAAGTAAGAATAGAAAGGCAGATTATTATCTGAATGGTGTCAAGTTAGGATGAGGGGGAGTACAACGAGATCTGGGTGTCCTAGTGCATCAGTCAATGAAAGGAAGCATGCAGGTACAGCAGGCAGTGAAGAAAGCCAATGGAATGTTGGCCTTCGTAACAAGAGGAGTTGAGTATAGGAGCAAAGAGGTCCTTCTACAGTTGTACCGGGCCCTGGTGAGACCGCACCTGGAGTACTGTGTGCAGTTTTGGTCTCCAAATTTGAGGAAGGATATTCTTGCCATGGAGGGCGTGCAGCGTAGGTTCACTAGGTTAATTCCCGGAATGGCGGGACTGTCGTATGTTGAAAGGCTGGAGCGATTGGGCTTGTATACACTGGAATTGTATATATTGAAACATATAAGATAATTAGGGGATTGGACACATTAGAGGCAGATAACATGTTCCCAATGTTGGGGGAGTCCAGAACAAGGGGCCACAGTTTAAGAATAAGGGGTAGGCCATTTAGAACGGAGATGAGGAAGAACTTTTTCAGTCAGAGGGTGGTGAAGGTGTGGAATTCTCTGCCTCAGAAGGCAGTGGAGGCCAGTTCGTTGGATGCTTTCAAGAGAGAGCTGGATAGAGCTCTTAAGGATAGCGGAGTGAGGGGGTATGGGGAGAAGGCAGGAACGGGGTACTGATTGAGAGTGATCAGCCATGATCGCATTGAATGGCGGTGCTGGCTCGAAGGGCTGAATGGCCTACTCCTGCACCTATTGTCTATTGTCTATTGTCTATTGAATCCGGGGTGAACTAGCCGATGGAACACAACATTGCCTGAAGGCCGCAGACAGAGGATGATGGTAGAGGGTTGTTTTTCAGACTGGAAAAAGAGCCCACTGTTGTTCCTTATTTATATACACGATTGTGTGTGTATGTAGGTTGCAAGGTTAGTCAGTTTGCAGATGGAAGTAAAATTGGTGACATTGTGGAGAGTGAAGAATGTTGCCTGAGAGTAAATGGGATCCCTGTGAACTGGGCCAATGGGCTCAGGAACGGCAGGTGGGATTTATTCATGTGAAGGTGAGGCGATGCACTTTGCTGAGACAAACCAGGGCAGGACATACACAGTAAACGGGGAGCTTTATAGAACGGAGAGATGTCGGGGTGCAGGTACATAGTGCCATGGAAGATGCAACGGTGACAGGCAGGGAGGTGAAGAATGTGTTTGTCGCTCATGCTTTCATAGGTCAGGATATTAAATACAGCATTTGACACAATGAGGTTGTGTGTAAATTGGAGAGGGTGCAAAACGATCTACGACAATTTCATCAGGTCTGAAGGGAGACGTTGGACAAGCAGGGACATTTGTCTTTGGAGCCCATCAGGGTGCTTTAACAGTTGTGTATAAGATCTATATAAGTTGCACAGATGAGGTGAATAGCCATAGTATTTTACCCAAGGTAGGAGAGTCTAAACCTCGAGTGCATCAGTTCAAGGTGAGAGTGAAAACAGTAAAAAGAAGCAGGTTTTTCAGTCAATGCGTTGTGTAAGTATGGAACGAACTGACAGAGGAAATGGTGGAGGGAGGTACAATGACGACCATTTACAGACAGTTTGGTGGATACGTGGATCAGAAAGACTTGGAAGAATATGTGTCAGACTCAGGCAAGTGGGACAAGCTCGGTTGGGCAACTTGGTTGGCATGGTCATGTCGAGTCAAAGGGCCTGTTTCTGTGTGACACAGCTCTCTGACTCTGTGATGCTTTTCTGCAGCTGTGTTTGGTGGTAGATCAAATCTTCAATTTCCCTTCAGTCCAAAATACCATTAATGCTTGCATCTACGCATTACTTAAAGATGTCAGAAACAAGAACAATGGAAAAGGTATAAGCTTTACCTTGCTTGGTGGCATCAGATGCTTCTGCCAATACCGTGTTGTACAAAAAAGGAGTTTCAAACTTTTCAAGCAGCAAGTGACCATCTACCACCAACTGTGGTTTGGCTTCAACACCAACTCTGCAAATATTTAACAGCTGGTTATAAACTGAGTGTTAGAAATATATTGGGCTGTTCAACAAAACAATAGACAATATACAATATGTGCAGCAGGAGGCCATTCGGCCCTTCGAGCCAGAACCTCCATTCAATGTGATCATGGCTGATCATTCTCAATCAGTACCCCGTTCCTGCCTTACCCCCATACCCCCTGACTCCACTATCCTTAAGAGCTCTATCCAGCTCTCACTTGAATGCATCCAGAGAACTGGCCTCCACTGCCTTCTGAGGCAGAGAATTCCACAGATTTACAACTCTCTGACTGAAAAATATTTCCCTCACCTCCGTTCTAAATGGCCTACCCTTATTCTTAAACTGTGGCCCCTAGTTATGGACTCCCCCAACATTGGGAACATGTTTCCTGCCTCTAACGTGTCCAACCCCTTAATAATCTTATATGTTTCAATAAGATCCCCTCTCATCCTTCTAAATTCCAGTGTATACAAGCCTAGTCGCTCTAGTCTTTCAACATATGACAGCCTCAAGCTCATCCACTTTATTTTTTATACTTCGCGCATTTAAATACAACACTTTACCTTCGGTATTCACCTCCCCTCTCACACCTGTTACAATTTGCCCTGACCTTGCTCTTTTATCCCATCTAGAACTTCCCTTCCTATTTATTCAAGAGTCCTTTGCAGTTTCTCATGTATTCGCTTCCCCTTGAACTCCATCTTCATATTCCCAATTTGTCAACCCCTCCCCCTCACTACTCAGTTTAAAGCCACACATGCAGCATCAGCAAACCTGCCTGCCAGAATGTTGGTCCCCCTGCTGTTAAGGTGCAATGTTACAATGTTACAATGAGGTGCAATGTTACAATGTTACAATGAGGTGCAATGTTACAATAAGGTGCAATGTTACAATAAGGTGCAATGTCACAATAAGGTGCAATGTTACCAAACCTTACAATGTTTCCGTCAAGAGCATGTCCTACCTTCGCTTGCGACCAGCTTCCTCCTGAAAGAAATAAAACACAAATCTCAATTGACTGAGATGGACCGTCCTATTCCCGACAGCGGGAATTTCTCCACATTTCTACAACCCTCTGATAATTCCCATTTCCCAACTCTTATCACCGCTGTCATGCAGATAGAAAGCGGACATTACCATCGAGACGTAGAACGAAGGGGGAAAGCACAAGGAATGTTCATGAGAATGACGCCATAACTGAGAGGATGGAACTCAATGCAAAGATTGGGCAGGTTGTGGGATTTTATCAGGAGAAAATGTCAGGAATGATGAGAGAGGATTTAAGTTTATCGGTGGATTTAATTGGGTGAGAATGAAATAATATCTCTAATCGATGGGAGAGCAAATATCAAAGCTGAAATGTAACGTGGTCTTCAACAAATACTGAAAGGAATGCAGTCATGAGAACATGGACCTCACTTGCATTGGAGGGACTGAAGCCAACAGCAGAGATAATTTAAGGGCGAGCAGGATAAACACGTGAGCTCTCCTGGAATTCGGGGTATTGTTACCAGGTGTGGTGAGTAGATGGGAGGGATGTTGAGTGGAGCTGAAATCTTGACTGGATAGGATGGGCCGAATGGCCTGTCTATGATGTAGAGTGGGATGTCATTCTATGGTGAACAAAGGTGGGTAAAACAAACCGAGCAAATTCCCCCAAGGTGACCGCCCACTGCTGATGGGAACCGGATATAGATGATCAATCTGCTGTGTGCGCCACGTTCTAGATTTCAATGTTAATCCCCACAATATGGTCATGGCTGATCTAGCCCAGGACTGAACTCCTCCGCTTTGTCCCACCCCCTTTGATTTCAATTCCACAAATTTTCAAAAATGTATCTTTCTCTGGTATAAATACGTCCAACAGGTTAAACCTCTCATAGTCTCCTGGTTGAAGAATCCCAGAGGTTTACTGCCCTCTGTCCATTCGTGGTCCTTGAGATCAGATATAGGATCACCCGGGTTGTTCTGAACTCCACAGAATATAAACACCTCTCTACATTACGGCCAGGCAGTCCTGAGATCCCATAGATTATGCGGGAGGCCAATTAGTTTGGGAACAACTACAACTGGAACAGATGAAACATTAACCCAGTTCTGAATTACTGGTAAAGGCAGCATTTATTTCAGAAACATCCCCCACCATTTTGTGACTGTGCACTTTCACTTCGCCAGACTGTAGTGTAACCCCTCACCTTCAGAAACACCACATTGTCCTTTTGATCCATCTGCTGCTGCAACTTAAAGAGTTCCTCCTGAATGGAATTTAAATTCTCTTCAATTTCTCGAAGATTTTTCTCCATTGCATTTAGAATCTTCTTCTCTTCCTCCCGGATATCTGCCAGTCCTCGCTGCTCTTTCTCAGTGAGAATCTGGTGCAGTTCAGCAAACTGGGATTTGATCTTAGACTGAAGGTTGTGTGATTGTTCCTGTGAAATGAAAGGTGAAGATCAATAATTCATCAAGATCTCAAAGTGTGGAGTCATGCATTTTGGTGGTAGGAATAAAGGCATAGATCAATAGTAAGGAAAGCAAACTCTGTGCCAGCATTTATTCAAGAGGGCTTGTATACAAAAGCAGGGATGTGATGTTGAGGCTCCATAAGGCGCTGGTAAGGCCGCATTTGTAATATTGTGAGCAATTTTGGGCACCATATCTGTGGAAAGATGTGCTGGCTCTGGAGAGGGTCCAGAGGAGGTTTACAAGAATGATCCCAGGAATGAGTGGGTTAACCTATGAGGAGCGTTTGTTAGCACTGGGCCAGTACTCGCTAGGGTTTCAGAGAATGAGGGGGACCTAATTAAAACATACAGAATAGTGAAAGGCTTGGATAGAGTGGTTGTGGAGAGGATGTTTCCACTAGTGGGAGAATCCAGGACTCAAAGTCATAGCCTCAGAATTAAAGGACGCTAATTTAGGAAGATGAAGAGAAATTTCTTTGGTCAGATGGTGGTGAATCTGTGGATTTTTTTTGCCACAGAAGGCTATGGATTTTTTTATGGCAAAGATAGATTCTTGATTAGTACAGGTTTCAGAGATTATGATGAGAAGGCAGGAGAATGGGGTAAGGAGGGAGAGATAGGTCAGCCATTATTGAATAGCGGCGTAGATGCGATGGGCAAAATGGCCTCATTCTACTCCTATTCCTTATGACTTTAATTCCCTGCTGCCTATTCCTTTTCACGTACCCATTAATTCTCATTCATCCGCCCACAACCCACCTCCACAGGAATAATTTACAGTCACCGATTGACCTTTGAACCAGCATGTATTGGGCACCAAAGATACTAGAGGAGCAAGATAGACCACCCGACACGTAAAACCGTAGTTGGTATATTTCAGCGCCATTTTAGTAAACAGATTCTGTGTGCCAGACTGGGCTGTGTTCACAACTCTCTGCGATTTGTTCGTATATAAAATGTTTGCAAACAATTATTTTTGTTCTTCTTCTTGGATAAGTTGATGGTTGACACCTATGACTATTTCTTGACGAGTTGCTGCTTCATGATCTTTAAAATTTGGATGTTACTGATTGAATATTTGCACTAGAGATCCACTCCATCTGTATCAGGCCAATTGATCATGTTTTAATGAACTGTTCTTCTTTGCTTTCTCTGTTAATTGTATTTTCACCTCCAAGAGCTGTATCTCTTTTTGCTTTACTTTAGAAAGTCATGGAAGCAGAGATTTGGCATTTGCCAACAATAGAACTCCACTGTATCCACAATATAATCGAAAAGACATTTAACTTTATAATTAGAGCCAAGAAAATTTGAATTGGTGAATTGATTATTTAAAAATCCTTGACAGCCACTAAAATGACCAATGCTGCCTGATGTGGTACAGAGCACGAATCCAATTCAAATAGACACAGTGGTGGAGTAAATCACCGGGTCAGGCAGCATCTCTGGAGAAAAAGGATGGGTGATGTTTCATGTTGGGACTCTTCTTCAGACAAAGGAGGGAAGGTGAAGTGCTGGTATAAATCAGGACATGATCATTTCATTGGTTAGCTGATATGCGAAACAGTGCAACCCTGTACATCTTGCACACAAAATGATGTAAAACTTACCATGAATGACAGAAATAAAAGGTGTTATCCTTGTTTTATGAAATTCATTTTTGAATGATGTAAAATTGAAGGGGGTGCAATATACTGCTAACCCACAAATGTATCGTTATGAGATACTCACATTTAAAAAATCCATTAATCACAACAAAACCTAGAAGGTGCCTATGTTATTTGACCAACTTATCGGTTAAATTTAAATATGAATTTTTTACAGGTTGTAGGATTGTGGGTAAGTATCGTGTCAATGCCTGTAACTAATTTTTCACAAAACTGAGGGTTAGCACTATATTGCACCGACCCCCTCAATTATATGTTAAATTCAAAACTAAACTATGGTGGTAATGTACATTCTTCATGTCTAAAGCTAGCACTTCTGTATAAGTGTATGTATGTATGCATTACATTTTATTACACTAATGTAGAATGAAAATAATGGAAAAATGGAGACAAGACTTTTCTTTGCCTTCCATCACAGCGAGGGTGTGCCTGGAGCAATCACTGTGATGGCTGTTTGTGTTAAAATTGTAATTGTGTGTCTTGTGTTCTTTATTGTTTACTGACGGACCCTGACGTGAGAGGACGCTGGCGCTATTTGTTCGCCGCTTCTCCGTCAGGACAGTTCGTTTGTTTCTTTTTATGTCTTGACTGTTCTTGTAAAGCGTCTTTGAGCATTTGGAAAAGCGCGATAAAAAATAAATGTTTATTATTATTATTATAAATATCTTAATATGTGTTCATAGTTATTTTATTCCCAATATTAGGATTTCTGGAAATAAGTTTGATGTCACTGATTGCGAATGTGTACGGGAAGGCCCTAATGAAATGTATGTGAGAGAACAGTGATCATGATAGAGAGAACCATGCGCTGAGAAGTGTGTGAATGACTGATTTTATATTTGTATATATATTTGTATATATTGGGTACAGGGAAAAAGAGAGAGAGAGAGATTGAAAGTAAAAAGGTTGCTAAACAAATAATTAGAGGAAATCACTAGAAAGTAACTAGACATATATCTATGTATATATATATACCATAAAGGTTGAATCCTTTATGGTTTATGTACATCATTTGAAAAATAAGATGAAAAGAGAAATAGAGTGTTGCTTTAAATCAAAGTTGCTTCTGATCCACGAGAAGGAACTTTGAGATCTATTTATCTCCATCTTGCCTCTCACACACAAACAAACACACATTCATATCTATACATATATATATATATAAGTTAAATTTGTGCTGAGTGTGTGTTTGAGCAACACAAGGGAAACTACACAAAAGAGGGGACTGGGGAGGAAGGATGGGAGGGACATGGGCAGAAACAGTAAGAAAATAAAACCAGAGAAATTTAGCAGGGGGAAAACATTTTAAAATAAAAATAACAATAAAATGTGGGTTGATAGATGAGATATTTTCTGCACTTTGATGGGATCATCACACATACTGTTCCCCCACAACACTGATTACACAGCGAGAGGTGGGTTTTGCTTACTAAAATTATGTTACGTACTACACTTCAGTGGACGCAATTTCGACGGAGTGGTTCATTTTGCTCCTCTAGTATCTTTGTTGGGGACGTGGAAGGAATCCGCCACAGTCATAGGGAGAAGGCGTGAACCACACGGGCAGCGCCCGAGGTCAGGATCGAACCCGCTCACCAGAACTAGGAGACAGCAGCACTACTTGTGTCACTGCGCTGCCCTGTTATTACACACATCACAGGGATCAAACCTGCACAAGATCAGAAACAGTAAGAAAATAAAACCAGAGAAATTTAGCAGGGGGAAAACATTTTAAAATAAAAATAACAATAAAATGTGGGTTGATAGATGAGATATTTTCTGCACTTTGATGGGATCATCACACATACTTAAAAGCCTCACCAGAACTCCAGAAATCTTCTCTTTCTGTTGCTGCTCCATTTGCTGGATCCCTGATTTATCTTTTGTGAGAGACTGGATGGAAGATTTCACCTGATCCTGCAATTGTGTTTGGGAATCAGAAAATTAAATGGTTGAACAGTAAAAATGGAATTAAACAATGATGCGATTAAAATCGGTTTGCTTTTACCTTGTGGTTTTCAACAGCTTCTTTAACCGGCATGAAGCTGTGAGACTTGTGTTCCCGCCCAGCTGCACAAACCACACAGATCAGCTTCTTGTCAGTTTCACAAAACAGCTTCAGTTCTTCCTGATGTTCCTCGCAGTGAGGTTTACTTTCCTTCTCTGGAATTATTTCCCGATTCAGGCTCAGTGTTCGAGCTTTCTCAGCCAGTCTCGCCAAGGCCCGATTCACCCTGAGGGTGCGGTCTGTAAACTCCTCTCTACATTCCGGGCAGGAGTTTCTCTCCTCCCTGTCCCAACTCTGTGTGATACAGGAGCGGCAGAAGTTGTGCCCGCACTCCAGTGTAACCGGATCGGTGAAGAATTCCAGGCAGATGGGACAAACTATCTCCTCCGTTAAACTCTCGACCTGGTCTTTCGCAGCCATTGTAACTCCGCCACTTCCTGGTTCAAAACGCATTCCCTTTGGCGCAGCTGCTGAATCCTTGCAGTATCGGGGCACGGCTGAGGGGAGGCGGAGCTCAGCCCCGTCAATCACAGCCCTGACCAGTAAGTGGATGCTATTTGATACAAACTGCCTGTAAATTTAATTCCCTTAAACTAAATACATCAGTGTTTCCCATCGTGAATTGTTAATTATATTAGGCTGCACAATCATATTATATCTACAGCAAACACTGTTATTTCATTTAACAGTCTCATGTGCAAATTTGAATTCAACTCAATGAGCCAATTATACTCTATTGTCACATGAACCAAGGGACAGTGAAATGCTTTGCTTTTGCTTGCAATCCGGTAAATACAGACCTCCCCCAGGCAGTGCAGAGACAGTCACCACGTTTCTGGGGCTGAGAAAGTTGCGGGATGTTTATGGAACTGTCTATATTTCCCCGTAGCGGCGAACCAGGTCCCGCCGCACGAGGCAGCAGGCGCCCCCGCGCCGCCCCCCTTCCCTCTCGGCTCTGACGAGACCACATAGATTTTTGCACAGTGGGGGTCAACGGTCATGTTTTATCACACAGGGTGGTGGGTGCCTGGAACGTGCTGCTGGAGTGGTGGCATTGCATAGTCTGATCTGGGCTGAAGGGACTGATCTAGTTCTTTGTGGCCATCAACTAAACCGACAGGTTCATTATAGCTCCCATTCCCAGCTCCTCCCCCACAACCATTAGGTTCTTGGACCGACCTGCAGTGCCCGCGTTTGGCCCATATCCCTCCAAACCTGCCCTATCCATGTATCTGTCCAACTACTTCGTAAACGTTGTGATAGTCTCTGCCCAACTACCTCCTGCAGCAGCTCGTTCCATATACCCACCACCCATATTGTGTTACCCCTCAGGTTCCTATTAAATCTTTCCACTCTCACCTTAAACTTATGTCCTCTGGTTCTCGATTCCGCTACTCTTGGCAAGAGACTGTACATCTTCCCGATCTGTTCCTCTCGTGGTTTTTTAGTCCTCTCTAAGGTCATCCCTCATCCTCCTGCGCACTAAGGTAGAGAGTTCCAACCTGTTCAACCTCTCCTGATAGCTCGGGCCCTTGAGTCCTGGCAACATCCTCGTAAAACCTCTTTCCCTCTGATTATGCGCACTCATTATTGCAATAACAGGACGTTGCATTGTCGATAAACTGCCGTTCATCACAGATGGGGATGTTTAGAATTGCACAACGCTCAGGTTTGTTGACTTCCCATCAGCGTCTGAAGCAATTGAAGCCTGATTGGGGCAGACACTCCACCAGCAGGCGCAGTGGAGGACAAGCCCATGTCAGCATCAACCACGCTGAAGTGGAAATGGCGAAGGGCATCAGGCTCCTTGGCGTAAATATCATCAACGATCTATGGCGGACCAACCACACTGCAGACACAGCCAAGACGCCGCACCCAAGACGCCGCACCGACACCTGTACTTCATCAGTGGACTGAGGAAATTCGGCATGTCGCCAAACATGTGGTCAGGACAAGACAGTCTGAGCTATAGGCAGAGATTGAGTAGGTTCGGACTCTATTCCATGGAGTGCAGGAGGATGAAGGGTAACCTTATAGAGCTGTATAAGGAAATGAGAGGAATAGATTGGGTGAACAGAGTCTCTTGCCCAGAGTAGGCGATTCGAGGAACAGACGACTTAGGTTTAAGGTGAAGGGGAAAAGATTTAATAAGAACCTGAGCGGTAACTTTTTGGCACAATGAGTGGTGGATTTGTGGAACAAACTGCCAGAGGATGTGGTTGAGGCAGGGACTATCCCATCATTTAAGGAGCAGTTAGACAGGCACATGGATGGACAGGTTTGGAGGGATATGGACCAAAAGCTGGGACTAGTGTAGCTGGAACATGTTGGCTGCTGTCTCACTCTTTCATTCTATTACTCTGGCAAACCTCCAAGATTCACCATAAAATGCGCACTGTCCGTTTGCGTCACAGCTTGGTTTGGGAAAAGAGCGCAAGAAATTTCAGAGAATTGTGGATGAAGCCCTGACCCGACTCCATCTGCACTTATTTCTGTCTCGGAGAAGCAGACAACATAATCAAATACGTCCCACCCCGGCCATTCCCTTTTCTCCCTGCTCTTGTTGGGCAGAAGGTACAGAACCTTGGAAGGGCGCACTGCCAGTCTCAGGAGCAGCCTCCTCCCCTCTGTTATCAGGCTTCTGAACGGTCTTTCCATCAGCTCGTCATTAGGTGTTGAAGGGTCAGTTCTTGTGCTGCACTGATCTGTGTCTTGTTTTCTCTGTTGCGTGGTAGTTGAAGGTTATTTTTCTGACGAGAGAGAAGTTTCCAGTGGACCTTACTTTACTTTAGACATACAGCATGGAAACAGGCCCATCGATCACCAATTCACTCCTTTTCTAGAGAGATGCTGTCAGACCCGTTGAATTCCTGCAGCTTTTTGTGTCTGTCATGAATTCACACTTATTCTCTGTTGTCCCATTTTCCCATCGACTCCCCACACACTTGGGGCTTTTACAGAAGGTCAATAAACATACAACCCGGCATGTCCTTTGATTCTGGGAGGAAACCAGAACACCCGGAGGGAAATCCACGAGGCCACAAGGAGAACGTGCAAACTTAGAACAGTCAGCAGCTGAGGTCAGGATCGAACCCGGGTCCCTGGCCTTGAGGCAGCGGCTCTTCCCGCTGCTCCACAGAACCTCAGAAATATTAAGCCTTCTCTTTCCAAATACCCCATACTGCCGCCAAGGCTTTCTGTTTTTTCTCTTGGCAGTTTATGGGCAGATTCACATTCCAATCGCCCATTGAACTGGAAAAACTAAAATAAAAACCCAGATGCTGAAAATCCAAAATGAAGACGTACAGTAAGATGCAAGAAATACTCAGAAGGTTGGTTAGCGTTTGTAGAGAAAGAAACGGAATTAATGACTCAGGTTGAACACCATTCGTCACCAGTATTTGATTTGGAATGTAAGGTCTGTTTCACCTTGTTGTTGCTGCCTGACCTGCTGAGTATTTGGGGCAATATTAATTATTATTACTATAGTATTATTATTATTATTATTATGTCTGTCTGTCTGTCTGTCTGTCTGTCTCTCCCTCTCTCTCTCTCTCTCTAAAACACACACACTGTCTCTCTCTCTGACTATCACACAGACACACACGCAGACCCTCTCTCCCTCTCTCTCCCTCTCTCTCCCTCTCTCTCCCTCTCTCTCCCTCTCTCTCCCTCTCTCTCCCTCTCTCTCCCTCTCTCTCCCTCTCTCTCCCTCTCTCTCCCTCTCTCTCCCTCTCTCTCCCTCTCTCTCCCTCTCTCTCCCTCTCTCTCCCTCTCTCTCCCTCTCTCTCCCCCCTCCCTCTCCCCTCCCCCCATATCTCTCTCTATCTCTCTCTCTCTCTCTCTCTCTCTCTCTCTCTCTCTCTCTCTCTCTCTCTCTCTCTCTCTCTCTCTCTCTCTCTCTCTCTCTCTCTCTCTCTCTCTCTCTCTCTTCCCCTCTCCCCTCTCTCTCTCTCTCCCCCTCTCTCCACCCTCCGCTTGATAAAATGACATTTACAATGAACAATTAAACTAGACCCTCTCTCCCTCCCTCTTTCTCTCTCTCTCTCTCTTTCTCCCCCACTCTCTCTCCTCTCTCTCCTCTCCCTCTCTCACCCTCTCCCTCCCTCCCTCTCCCCCTCTTTCTCTCTCCCTCTCTCTCCCCCCTCTCCCTCTCCGCTCCATCTCTCTCTCTCTCCCCCCCCTCTCTCTCCACCCTCCGCTTGATTAAAATTACATTTACAATGAACAATTAAACTAGACTGACATTTGATAACCGTCTGATGATGTGAAATGCGCTCTCCCTCCCCGTGAAACACGACAACCTGTGCCTGACATTTGCTGCGGGTGCAGCAGTAACAAATAAACTGCTTTTAACCCGCCTGACATCCGTTTGGATATTTAGTTCCCACTAAACTCTAGCCTTGAAGTCAGAGGAGTTAAACATCGACAGGGGGCCACTTTGCTCAAAGATGCGGAGGAATTAAACGTCGACAGGTGTTTAACACCAGTCAGCTCTTTTAAGGTCCCAGTGGGAGGGGCAAATTCATTGGGGCCCGTATATAAGTGAAGCGTGAGGTATTGCTTTTTGGGCAATCTAACATGCGCAGGACCGACATAGTGAATGGTAGGGTTCTGGGTGGTGTTGTAGAGAAGAGCGATCTAGGAGTGCAGGTGCAGATTTCCTTGAAGGCGGAGTCACGGGTAGATCTGGTGGTCAAAAAGGCTTTTGGCACATTAGCCTTTATCAGCCAGAGTATTGAGTGTGGATGTTGGGAGGTCATGTTGCAGTAATATAAGACCTTCGTGAGACCGCATTTGGAGTGTTATGTTCAGTTCTGGGTATCTTGATTTCGGAAAAATGTTGCCAAACTGGAAACTTTACCGGTACATTTTACGAGGATGGTGCCAGGTTCTGACCTGTAGGGAGAGGTTGAGTCGGCTGGGACTCTATTCCTTGGAGCGCAAGAGGAAGAGGGGTGATCTTATTTATGTATATTTGATCATAAGTGGAATTGAACGGGTAGATGCACAATCTCTTGCCCTGAGTAGGAGAGTCGAGCTCCAGAGGACATACTTTCAAGGTGAATAGGAAAAGATCGTTCGGGTAACTTTTTCACAAAAAGGGTGGATGTATGGAACAAGCTACCAGAGGAGGTAGTTGAGGGAAGGACAATCCCAACATTTAAGAAATTGTTAGACCGGTACATGAATCGGACTGGTTTGGTGGGATATGGATGAAACGCAGGCAGGTGGGAGCAGGGACATGTTGGACGGTGTGGGCAAGTTGGGTCGAAGGGCCTGTTTCCACAACGTATCACTCTATGACTATGAGTACTGGCCTGAAAAACCTCCTCAGGCAACTCGTTCCATACACCCACCACACTTTGTGTGAAAAAGTACCCCTCAGGTTCCGATTAAATCACCCCCCTTCTGAAAACTCTGTCCCCTGGTTCTTGCTTCCCCTACTCTGTGCGTCTGCCACAATTTCAAAAGTCCGGGAGCAGAGCAAGGACGCCCGTTGGCTGAGCACTAAAGTAAGTGCCAATCACAGTTGAGCAGGCAGTTTAAAAAGAGCGCCAAAAGGAAGCTAGTAGTCAATTTCAAAAGTCCGGGAGCAGAGCAAGGACGCCCGTTGGCTGAGCACTAAAGTAAGTGCCAATCACAGTTGAGCAGGCAGTTTAAAAAGAGCGCCAAAAGGAAGCTAGTAGTCAATTTCCAAAGTCCGGGAGCAGAGCAAGGACGCCCGTTGGCTGAGCACTAAAGTAAGTGCCAATCACAGTTGAGCAGGCAGTTTAAAAAGAGCGCCAAAAGGAAGCTAGTAGTCAATTTCAAAAGTCCGGGAGCAGAGCAAGGACGCCCGTTGGCTGAGCACTAAAGTAAGTGCCAATCACAGTTGAGCAGGCAGTTTAAAAAGAGCGCCAAAAGGAAGCTAGTAGTCAATTTCAAAAGTCCGGGAGCAGAGCAAGGACGCCCGTTGGCTGAGCACTAAAGTAAGTGCCAATCACAGTTGAGCAGGCAGTTTAAAAAGAGCGCCAAAAGGAAGCTAGTAGTCAATTTCAAAAGTCCGGGAGCAGAGCAAGGACGCCCGTTGGCTGAGCACTAAAGTAAGTGCCAATCACAGTTGAGCAGGCAGTTTAAAAAGAGCGCCAAAAGGAAGCTAGTAGTCAATTTCAAAAGTCCGGGAGCAGAGCAAGGACGCCCGTTGGCTGAGCACTAAAGTAAGTGCCAATCACAGTTGAGCAGGCAGTTTAAAAAGAGCGCCAAAAGGAAGCTAGTAGTCAATTTCAAAAGTCCGGGAGCAGAGCAAGGACGCCCGTTGGCTGAGCACTAAAGTAAGTGCCAGTTTAAGTGAGAAGTCAGGTAAATTGGACAATCAGGCAATTTAATTGGTAATATAAGCAATACTTGCAAAAGGGTGCAGCCGTGTTCAGGTGCAGCCCAGTGAGGGAAGTGCCCAGTGAGAAAAGTGCGAGTCTTTGGCTGCGAGTCTTCGGCGAGGAGGCTGAGGTGAGGAGGATACCATTGTTTTAAGCCAGAGCTGGTTATAGGCACAAGGTGATGGCGGAAAAGTTGGTGCGGTGTGTTTCCTGCAGGATGTGGGAAGACAGGGACGTCGCTGGAGCTTCTGGGAGCTACACCTGCAAGAACTGTGTCCAGGTGCAGCTCCTGAAGGGACGTGTGGTGGAGTTGCAGAGGCAGTTGGATGACCTCAGGGCCATCCGAGAATGCGAGAGTTTCCTCGACAGGACCTATTGTGAGGCTGTCACGCCAAGGGTCCAGGTCGAGCGAAGGTGGGAGACTGTTTCAGGGGGGAGTGGACGTGGACTACAGGAGACCCCGGTGGCTGTGCCTATTGCAAATAGGTATACCCTCTTGGGAACTGTCGGGGCAGAAGACGTTTCCAGTCCGAGTGGCGGACCTGTTGGCAAGGATACTCGACAGGGGAGACCGAAGTCTGGAAGAGCCGTAGTGGTCGGTGACTCCATAGTCCGAGGGACGGACAGAAGATTCTGTGGCAGCAGGAGGGACTTGAGGATGGTCTGTTGCCTCCCTGGTGCCAGGGTTCAACACATCACAGACCGGCTTCAGAAAATCCTAGTGAGGGAAGGCGATCAACCTGAAGTCGTTGTGCACGTGGGCACGAATGACGTCGGGCGGAAGAGGAAGGAGGTGCTACAGCGGGAGTTTAGAGAGTTGGGAAAAGCACTGAGCAGTAGGACGTCGAAGGTGGTTATCTCTGGACTGCTACCGGTACCTCGTGCTGGTGAGGCCAGGAACAGAGAGATAGAGGGTATGAATTTATGGCTGAGGGGCTGGTGCAGAGAGCAGGGATTTCGATTTCTGGACCACTGGGATCTCTTCTGGGCTAGGGGTGACTTGTACAAAAGGGACGGGTTGCATCTTAACAGCAGGGGGACAAACATTCTGGCAGGCAGGTTTGCTAGTGTGACACCTGTGGCTTTAAACTAAGTAGTGGGGGGGAGGGGTTAACAAATTGTGAATATGAAGATGAGGTAAAAGGGAATACAGGAGATATTGCAAAAGACTCTCGGAAGAATGGGAACAGAAGTTCTAGAGCGGAAAAGAAATTAAGGGCAGGGCCAATTGTGAACGATGTGAGAGAGGAGGTAAATACAGAAGTTAAAGTGTTGTACTTAAATGCGCGTAGTATAAAAAATAAAGTGGATGAGCTTGAGGCTCAGTTAGTCATGGGCAAGTATGATGTTGTAGGGATCACTGAGACATGGTTACAAGAGGACCAGGGCTGGGAACTGAATATCCAGGGGTACACAACGTATAGAAAAGACAGACAGGTGGGCAGAGGGGGTGGGGTTGCTCTGATGGTAAGGAATGATATTCATTCCCTTGCAAGGGGTGACATAGAATCAGGAGATGTTGAATCAGTATGGATAGAAATGAGAAATTGTAAGGGTAAAAAGACCCTAATGGGAGTTATCTATAGGCCCCCAAACAGTAGCCTCGACATAGGGTGCAAGTTGAATCAGGAGATAAAATTGGTGTGTCAAAAATGTGATGCTACTGTGGTTATGGGAGATTTCAACATGCAGGTAGACTGGGAAAATCAGGTTGGAAATGGACCCCAGGAAAGAGAGTTTGTAGAGTGCCTTCGAGATGGATTCTTAGAACAGCTTGTACTGGAGCCTACCAGGGAGAAGGCAATTCTGGATTTAGTGTTGTGTAATGATCCTGATCTGATAAGGGGACTAGAGGTAAAAGAGCCATTAGGAGGCAGTGATCACAACATGATAAGTTTTACTCTGCAAATGGAAAGGCAGAAGGGAAAATCGGAAGTGTCGGTATTACAGTATAGCAAAGGGGATTACAGAGGCATGAGGCGGGAGCTGGCCAAAATTGATTGGAAGGAGGCCCTAGCAGGGAAGACGGTAGAACAGCAATGGCAGGTATTCCTGGGAATAATGCAGAGGTTGCAGGATCAATTTATTCCAAAGAGGTGGAAAGACTCTAAGGGGAGTAAGAGACACCTGTGGCTGACGAGGGAAGTCAGGGACAGCATAAAAATTAAGGAGAGGAAGTATAACATAGCAAAGAAGAGTGGGAAGACAGAGGATTGGGACTCTTTTAAAGAGCAACAAAAGTTAACTAAAAAGGCAATACGGGGAGAAAAGATGAGGTACGAGGGTAAACTAGCCAATAATATAAAGGAGGATAGCAAAAGTTTTTTTAGGTACGTGAAGAGGAAAAAAATAGTCAAGGCAAATGTGGGTCCCTTGAAGACAGAAGCAGGGGAATTTATTATGGGGAACAAAGAAATGGCAGACGAGTTAAACCGTTACTTTGGATCTGTCTTCACTGAGGAAGATACACACAATCTCCCAAATGTTCTAGGGGCCGGAGAACCTAGGGTGATGGAGGAACTGAAGGAAATCCACATTAGGCAGGAAATGGTTTTGGGTAGACTGATGGGACTGAAGGCTGATAAATCCCCAGGGCCTGATGGTCTGCATCCCAGAGTACTTAAGGAGGTGGCTCTAGAAATAGTGGAAGCATTGGAGATCATTTTTCAATGTTCTATAGATTCAGGATCAGTTCCTGTGGATTGGAGGATAGCAAATGTTATCCCACTTTTTAAGAAAGGAGGGAGAGAGAAAACGGGTAATTATAGACCAGTTAGTCTGACATCAGTGGTGGGGAAGATGCTGGAGTCAATTATAAAAGACGAAATTGCTGAGCATTTGGATAGCAGTAACGGGATCATTCCGAGTCAGCATGGATTTACGAAGGGGAAATCATGCTTGACAAATCTACTGGAATTTTTTGAGGATGTAACTAGGAAAATTGACAAGGGAGAGTCAGTGGATGTGGTGTACCTCGACTTTCAGAAAGCCTTCGACAAGGTCCCACATAGGAGATTAGTGGGCAAAATTAGGGCACATGGTATTGGGGGTAGGGTACTGACATGGATAGAAAATTGGTTGACAGACAGAAAGCAAAGAGTGGGGATAAATGGGTCCCTTTCGGAATGGCAGGCAGTGACCAGTGGGGTACCGCAAGGTTCGGTGCTGGGACCCCAGCTATTTACGATATACATTAATGACTTAGACGAAGGGATTAAAAGTACCATTAGCAAATTTGCAGATGATACTAAGTTGGGGGGTAGTGTGAATTGTGAGGAAGATGCAATAAGGCTGCAGGGTGACTTGGACAGGTTGTGTGAGTGGGCGGATACATGGCAGATGCAGTTTAATGTAGATAAGTGTGAGGTTATTCACTTTGGAAGTAAGAATAGAAAGGCAGATTATTATCTGAATGGTGTCAAGTTAGGAGGAGGGGGAGTTCAACGAGATCTGGGTGTCCTAGTGCATCAGTCAATGAAAGGAAGCATGCAGGTTCAGCAGGCAGTGAAGAAAGCCAATGGAATGTTGGCCTTCGTAACAAGAGGAGTTGAGTATAGGAGCAAAGAGGTCCTTCTACAGTTGTACCGGGCCCTGGTGAGACCGCACCTGGAGTACTGTGTGCAGTTTTGGTCTCCAAATTTGAGGAAGGATGTTCTTGCTATGGAGGGCGTGCAGCGTAGGTTCACTAGGTTAATTCCCGGAATGGCGGGACTGTCGTATGTTGAAAGGCTGGAGCGATTGGGCTTGTATACACTGGAATTTAGAAGGATGAGGGGGGATCTTATTGAAACATATAAGATAATTAGGGGATTGGACACATTAGAGGCAGATAACATGTTCCCAATGTTGGGGGAGTCCAGAACAAGGGGCCACAGTTTGAGAATAAGGGGTAGGCCATTTAGAACGGAGATGAGGAAGAACTTTTTCAGTCAGAGAGTGGTGAAGGTGTGGAATTCTCTGCCTCAGAGGGCAGTGGAGGCCAGTTCGTTGGATGCTTTCAAGAGAGAGCTGGATAGAGCTCTTAAGGATAGCGGAGTGAGGGGGTATGGGGAGAAGGCAGGAACGGGGTACTGATTGAGAGTGATCAGCCATGATCGCATTGAATGGCGGTGCTGGCTCGAAGGGCTGAATGGCCTACTCCTGCACCTATTGTCTATTGTCTATTGTCTATTGTGTCTGCCACCTCTAAAAGATCATCCCAGATAGTCATGTGCACCAAGGAATAAAGTACTAGCCTGCTGAATCTGTGTCTGTAGATCAGGCTCTCCAGTCCTGGCAACATCCTCGTGAATCTTCTCAACACCCTTTTCAGATTGACACAATTTTTCCAATACTATGCTGCCCAACACTGAGCACAATACTCCAAGTGCAGCCTCACCAACGTCTTATACAACTGCAACATGACCTCCCAACCTCATAACTCAATGCTCTCACCGATGAAGGCCGATGTACCAAAGGCCTTTTTGACCAAACTATTTACCTGTGACGCTACTTTCAATGCACTGTGTACCTGTCATGCTAGATCCCTCTGCTCTATAGTTATTTCACCTTTTTGTCTCGGTTCCAGCTCACCGGGACTGACAACCCTGAACTCACTGATGGTTTCACTTCCAATCTGCGTCTGATTCTGAACAAACCTGCATTGCAGCTGAGCATGAAAATAAAGAAAAATCAAGATTTAACTGCCCCTCCACGTGCAACGGCCTCCTCCGTTGTCCTTCAAATATCTGCGAGGCCCTTTTGTGTAGTTCTGGTCACCATATTATAGAAATAATGTCCTATTGCCAGAGACAGTGTGGAACAGATTCACCAGGATGTTATCTGGAATGAATAGTTCGAAGACAGATTAGATCTATGCTGGGCTCAATGTTGTTTGTCATTCATATCAATGAGTTGCATAAGATTGTACAAATACTATTTTTTTAAGTTTGCAGTTGACACTAAAGTAGATGGTATCACAGACTGTAAAAATGTTTAGCAAGAATTAAAGCAGGAACTTTTCAAATTGGAAAGTGGGCTGAGAAATAGCAAATGGTGTTTCTTCCAGATAAGTGTGAGGTTTTAATTTTGGGAAGTCACATCAGGGCATGATCTTCACCGTGAATGGCAGTTAGCTAGGGAGTGTTGTAGAGCAGAGGGGTCCATAAATTAGAAGTAACTCCAGCAAGTCTGCAGATGACACAATGCTGGGTGACAGTGTGAACTGCAAAGAGGATGTTAAGAGGTTGCAGGGTGACTACGACAGGTTGAGTAAGTGGGCAGATCAATGGCAGATGCAATATAATGTAGATAAATATGAGGTTATCCACTTAGGCGGCAAAAACAAAGAGACAGATTGTTATGTCAATGGTGTCAGATGAGGTAACGGGGACGTGCAACAAGACCTGGGTGTCCTTGTACACCAGTCACTAAAAGTAAGCGTGCACGTACAGCAGGCATTGAAGAAAGCTAATGGCATGTTGCCATTCATAACGAGAGGATTTGAGTAAAGGAGCAAAGAGGACCTCCTGCAGTTGTATTGGGCCATGGTGAGACCACATCTTGAGTATTGTGTGCAGGTTTGGTCTCTTAATTTGAGGAAGGACGTCCATGCTTTTGAGGCAATGCAGCGTAGGTTCATGAGATTAATCCCTGGAGTGGCGGGGCTGTCATATGAGGAAAGATTGGACCGACTGGGCTTGTATTTACTAGAGTTTAGAAGGATGAGAGGGGATCTTATAGAGATGTATAAAATTATAAAATTACTGGACAAACAAGATGCAGGAAGAATGTTTCCAATGTTGGGGGAGATTAGAACCAGGGACCACAGTCTAAGAATAAAGGGTAGGCCATTTAAAACTGAGGTGAGAAGAAACTTTTTCACCCAGCGACTTGTGAATCTATGGTATTTTCTGCCAGAAGGCAATGGAGGCCAATTCACTGGATGAATTTAAAAGAGAGTTAGACAGAGCTCTAGGGGCTGGTGGAATCATGGGATATGGGGAGAACGCAGGCACAGGTTACTGATTGTGGATGATCAGCCATGATCACCATGAATGGCGGTGAATAAAATTTAGAAGTTGGAAAGTTATATTCAGTTGGACAAGTCGTTGGTGAGGACGCACTTGGAGTAATGTGCATATTTTTCATCATCATGTTTAAGAAATATGCCACTAATTTGTAAAGAGTGCAGAATATATTTTAGAACACGTTGCCAGGAAACAAGGGTCGGAGCTACAGGGAAAGGTTGTGCTCGCCAGGACTTTATTCCATGGAGCGCAGTAGGCAGTGCAGTGATCTCATGGAGGGGCAGGGTATCATAGGTAACATAGTAATATCAACACAAAGTCATTTGGACAGGTACATGAGGGGAATGGTTTAGAGGGAGATGATTCATATGCCGGTAAATGGGAATAGTTCAGATGAACTAAAATGCACCATCCCTCCCCATGAAACACGGCAACCTTTGACCGAAATTTGCGCCAGGTACAGCACTAACATAGAGACTGCTTTTAAATGGTCCTTAGATATTTTGTTACCACTAAACTCTAGCCTTGAAATCATGTGATTTGCCTGTCATGTACATTGGTCATTTTTAATAACAGTCCCTGATCATTGAAGTGTTTATTTCAGTTTCTACGAGTGCCAGGTTTGCACTGCATGATGGGAGATATGCTCTCTTGAATGACTTGATAAATAAGCACATAAATGAAGTCTGTGTGTGTGGCAGCTTTCTCTGTGCCGCTGTGTGGACAGCCCAGACGGATGAGTTGGTCATTTACTCTCAGACCGACCTTGGTGTCTGGTCTGTGGGTTTGAATTCACATCTACCTGTCACCTAGTCTGAAGTAGTTCACCACAAAATAAACTGCAGATTGAACAGAGCCACAGCTCGTGTTCACCGGCTGGAACTAATATTCCACATTGGGTGAAACGCACAGAACATTTACTCAACTCCCCCTTTCTCAGATCTGATCCTGCATTTTAATTTTCAGCATTATGTGTTATTCTTTCAAGTGTATGCCGGAGAGAGTTAATTAGCATTTCTAACCTGTGTTAATTCAGAAAATAACAAATTAATGCATCTTCTCCTGCCCTGTTTACTAGCGTGGATAGAGCAGGAAGATGGAGTTAGTGCTCATTGCTGATGAGATTAATTATGGATACTGAACCTGCGTTAACCCTTTAGAGTCCAACATCTATCTATCTATCTATATATCTCTGTGTGAAAAAAAAGTTCTCATCTCGGTCCTTAAAGACTTCCCCCTTATCCTTAAACTGTGACCCTTTGTTCTGGACTTCCCCAACATCGGGAACAATCTTCCTGCATCTAGACTGTCCAACCCCTTAAGAATTTTGGAGTGAAGGAGAAAGAAGATGGCCGCTGGAAGGGTGGTGTCAGCGACTCCCTCTCCCCGTTCCCCACCCCCTCCCCCATCCTCATCCACCCCACCCCTCTCCACCCCCTTCCTCTGCACCACCACCCCATCCTCTCCACCCCCCTCCTCCTCCCCCCCCCCCCCATTGAGATTAATTTTTTTTTTAGCAGACAATTTATTTTAAAGAAAAAAGCAATTTCCCCAGGTTACAATGGAAACCCTACGAGGACGGGCCCAACGGGCCCACTTGGTCTAGTATACTACTAAAACTCAGATCTTGTACATATATATATATATATATATATATATATTCGTATATAAATCTGTATGTATGTCACAATGTGATTTCGCCAAAACGGTAAACCGTGGCGCTACAATTTTTACAGCGCCTTAATCGCCACTCTCCCGGCTGGTGAGAAATGATATTTTCATTTAATCTGGTCGTATATTTTTTAATTCATGCAGATATATGTGTAGCATGTGGACCTGCAGCCACAACGGTAAACCACAGCGCCACAATGTTAGCGCCACCTTAATCACCACTGTCCTGGCGATTGTTTATAACAAGTTTCATTTACATTGGTCGTATATTCTTTAAGTTAGACATTTTAAAGTTTAAGACTTTCATTTCTAAACATTTTTTTTAACGTGCTGTGCGTCTGACGTCACCAGAGAGCCACGCACGGCCTCCCCTCACTCGCACCAACAAGATAGACGCCGTTAGCGGAGCCGCCCGCCCGCAATCACCGCCCTCACACTCCCCTCACTCTCCCACACCCTGGGGACACTCCCGAGCAGGAGGGAGATGGTCGGACTGTTGTCCACTCATCCTTCCCTTCCGTCCCTTCAACCCACGCCGCGGCACCCGCCCGACGACAGTGCCTGTCAATGCGGGGTGACGAGAGCTCTACTGCCTCCCCCTCTTCCCCCTCTCCCCCCTCCCCCCTTCCTCCCCCCTCCCCCCTTCCTCCCCCCTTCCCCTTCCTCCCCCCTTCCCCTTCCTCCCCCCTCCCCCTCCCTTGGTTCCGTTGGTCTGCTCACCACGGCGGATATTGGCTCCGACCTCCCGGTTTGCGATCTCGATTGGGCCGAGTCCCTACCTGGGGTAGTGCCGTGTTTGGCTCCGACTTCCCGCTCGACGCGCTCTCCACCAACTGCCGTCGCCGACAGCCCACCGCGCGCTGCTGCTGTTGGTGGTTGATGACGCGCTCTCCACCAACTGCCGTCGCCGACAGCCCACCGCGCGCTGCTGCTGTTGGTGGTTGACGACGCGCTCTCCACCAACTGCCGTCGCCGACAGCCCCACCGCGCGCTGCTGCTGTTGGTGGTTGATGACGCGCTCTCCACCAACTGCCGTCGCCGACAGCCCACCGCGCGCTGCTGTTGGTTGCCGCCGCCAACTGCCGCATACCCGGGCCCCCATCAGCGCGCCCCTCCCGCGCACCGGTCCCCATCGACTCGCCCCTCCAATCGAAGCGGTCCGTTTCTCACCGCCGCGCGGGTCGGCGTGTTTCACGGGGAGGGAGGGCCGTCGGAGGCCGGTCCGGTTCAATTGCTCGTTGTAAATGTCGTTTTATCAAGTGGGGGTGGAGAGAAAGAAGAGAGAGACAAGAGGGAGAAAGGTGGGGAGAGAGAGAGAGAGCATAAGGGTTTCGATAAATTTTCACGCCCTCCCTCCCTCTCTCCCTCTCTCTCTCTCCCTCCCTCCCTCCCTCTATCTCTCTCTCTATCTCTCTCTCTCCCTCTCTCTGAAAAATCTTAAATCGGGGGGAGAGAGAGGGAGAGGGGAGCGAGAGGGAGGAGAGAGAGAGAGAGAGAGCATAAGGTTTCGAGAAATTTTCACGCCCTCCCTCCCTCCCTCTCTCTCTCTCTCTCTCCCTCCCTCCCTCCCTCCCTCCCTCTATCTCTCTCTCTATCTCTCTCTCTCCCTCTCTCTGAAAAATCTTAAATCGGGGGGAGAGAGAGGGAGGGGAGAGAGAGGGAGGAGAGAGAAAGAGAGGGGAGAGAGAGGGAGGAGAGAATGAGAGGGGAGAGAGGGAGGTGGAGAGAGAGAGAGAGAGGGAGAGAGAGAGACTTTTGTATCGACTCACGACAGCTTTTAGCACTCTATCCGAATAGAGACACTCAGTTAGAGAAAGAGAGAGGATAGAGAGAGGGGATAGGGACAGAGGAGAGGGGGAGAGAGAGGGTGAGTGAGAGAGAGGGGGAGAGAGAGGGTGAGTGAGAGAGAGGGGAGCGAGAGAGAGAGGGGAGAGAGAGAGAGAGAGAGAGAGAGGGAGATAGAGGGGGGGAGAGAGAGAGAGTGAACCTACGTCGCACGCCCTCTATAGCGAGAATATCCTTCCTCAAATCGGGAGACCGAAACTGCACAAGGTACTCCGGGTGCGGTCTCACCGGGGCCCGTTACGACTGCAGAAGGACCTCTTTGCTCCTACACTCGACTCCTCTCTTTACGAAGGCCGACGTTCCATCGGCTTTCTTCACCGCCTGCCGTACCCGCACGCTTCCTTTCGGCGACCGATGCACTAGGACGCCCAGATCTCGTCGAACATCCCCTCTGCCTAACTCGACACCGTTCGGATACTAATCTGCCTTTCTATTCTTACTTCCAAAGTGAATAACCTCACACTTATCTACATTAAACTGCATCTGCCGCGTATCCGCCCACTCGCACGACCCGTCCGAGTCACCCTGCGGCCTTATTGCATCTTCCACACGATTCATAGTATCGTCTGCAAATTTGCTAATGGTACTTTTAATCCCTTCGTCTAAGTCATTAATGTATATCGTAAATAGCCGGGGTCCCGGCACCGAACCTCGCGGTACCCCTCCGGTCACCGCCCGCCATTCCGAAAGGGACCCGTTTATCCCCACTCTTTGCTTTCTGTCCGTCGACCGATTTTCTATCCGTGTCAGTACCCTACCCGATACCACGCGCTCTAATTTTGCCCACTAATCTCCTACGTGGGACCTTGTCGAAAGGTTTCTGAAAGTCGAGGTACACCGCATCCACTGACTCTCCCCTGTCAATTTTCCTAGTTACATCCTCAAAAAATTCCAGTAGATTTGTCAAGCATGATTTCCCCTTCGTAAATCCATGCTGACTCGGAATGATCCTGTTACTGCTATCCAAATGCTCAGCAATTTCGTCTTTTATAATTGACTCCAGCATCTTCCCCACCACTGATGTCAGACTAACTGGTCTATAATTACCCGTTTTCTCTCTCCCTCCTTTCTTAAAAAGTGGGATAACATTTGCTATCCTCCAATCCAAAGGAACTGATCCTGAATCTATAGAACATTGAAAAATGATCTCCAATGCTTCCACTATTTCTAGAGCCACCTCCTTAAGTACCCTGGGATGCAGACCACCAGGCCCTGGGGATTTATCAGCCTTCAGTCCCATCAGTCTACCCAAAACCATTTCCTGCCTAATGTGGATTTCCTTCAGTTCCTCCATCACCCTAGGTTCTCCGGCCCCTAGAACATTTGGGAGATTGTGTGTATCTTCCTCAGTGAAGACAGATCCAAAGTAACGGTTTAACTCGTCTGCCATTTCTTTGTTCCCCATAATAAATTCCCCTGCTTCTGTCTTCAAGGGACCCACATTTGCCTTGACTATTTTTTTCCTCCTCACGTACCTAAAAAAACTTTTGCTATCCTCCTTTACATTATTGGCTAGTTTACCCTCGTACCTCATCTTTTCTCCGTGTATTGCCTTTTTAGTTAACTATTGTTGCTCTTTAAAAGAGTCCCAATCCTCTGTCTTCCCACTCTTCTTTGCTATGTTATACTTCCTCTCCTTAATTTTTATTAGAGGAGATCTCAGTGAAACACAGAGTTTTTACAGGGCTCAGTGGGCTGGATGCAGGGAGGATGGTTCCCCTGTCTGAGGGATTTCTAGAGAGCTGGCACCCTCTCAGAATGTGGGCTACACCATGCAGGACAGAGATAAGGAGACGTTACTGCACTCAGAGACTGGGGAACGACCCTGCACCAGTGGCTGTCGAGACTCAGTCATTCAGTGCTCTTGGACCTGAGAGCCATCGTTTTACATTAGAGTCCAGCCCTGACCATTTTTTTCCCAGCTACACTAATCTATTTGCCCACATTACATCGGCATTCTTCTGCACCTCACCTACTTAAGTGCCTCAAATATAGTGATGATATCTCATTCCACCCCCTGCTCCATAACATGTTCCAGATATCACCCGCTCTCAGTGTAAATCTTGTTTGTTTGTTCTTGAAATACAGCCAAAGCGGTACACGACAGCGTGACGATTTTAAGCCCACCTTACTCAGCGTCATCCTTTTGGTGCTAATGGAAGAAGTTTCATTGAAATCGGTGTTATATTTTTAAAGTTATTCGCATTTTCATCTTTAAATCTATCTCCTAGGGAGGGAGGTGGGAGGGAGGGAGGAGGAGGGAAGAAAAAAGTGGGGTTGAGGGGGATGGAATGGGGGGACGGGGAGAGGGAGGGAGGAGAGGGTGCTGTACCAATGCAGGAGAGGTTTGGGCCCATCGAGTCCACTTGTTCCAGTAAAACCTAAATCTCAGATCCACTTTCAAATTCCTTGCTCTCTATATAAACCTGCACTCTCGTGAATTGATTTCCCTGCATCCGAATAAGGTTTAGATAATTACCCTGCATCCTGCTGCAGACTTTGACAACCTTCCCCAGATCCACAATTTTTGCTTCCTCCCCAAACTTACTAATCACACCTCCCACATTCACATCCAAACCATGATCATATAACATAAACAGCAAAGGTTGCAGCGCCGATCTCTGCTACACACCACCAGCCACAGACCTCCAAGCAGAAAAATCATCCTTCTCCCGCTACCTTCTACCTCCAACCACCAAGCCAATTGTGGATCCATTTCACCAGCTCGCCTTGGATCCCACCTGCCTTCGCTTTCTGGACCAGCCCTTACACGCGGAACATTGTCAAGTCCCTCAGTGAAGTTCATATATTGGTTTACAATGAGATCAGTGAGTTAGTTGTACACACCCATCAAATCCACCCGTGATTCCGCTCTCTTTCATCGACCCCACAACCACAAGTCTCCACCCATTCTGTCCAACACCCGATCATTCAACCTCTGCTTCCTTCCTTGGTCCAAGCCACCCCTCCCTCTCTCTCTCCCTCCACTTATAGTTATATTCAGTTGGACAAGTCGTTGGTGAGGACGCACTTGGAGTAATGTGCATATTTTTCATCATCATGTTTAAGAAATATGCCACTAATTTGTAAAGAGTGCAGAATATATTTTAGAACACGTTGCCAGGAAACAAGGGTCGGAGCTACAGGGAAAGGTTGTGCTCGCCAGGACTTTATTCCATGGAGCGCAGTAGGCAGTGCAGTGATCTCATGGAGGGGCAGGGTATCATAGGTAACATAGTAATATCAACACAAAGTCATTTGGACAGGTACATGAGGGGAATGGTTTAGAGGGAGATGATTCATATGCCGGTAAATGGGAATAGTTCAGATGAACTAAAATGCACCATCCCTCCCCATGAAACACGGCAACCTTTGACCGAAATTTGCGCCAGGTACAGCACTAACATAGAGACTGCTTTTAAATGGTCCTTAGATATTTTGTTACCACTAAACTCTAGCCTTGAAATCATGTGATTTGCCTGTCATGTACATTGGTCATTTTTAATAACAGTCCCTGATCATTGAAGTGTTTATTTCAGTTTCTACGAGTGCCAGGTTTGCACTGCATGATGGGAGATATGCTCTCTTGAATGACTTGATAAATAAGCACATAAATGAAGTCTGTGTGTGTGGCAGCTTTCTCTGTGCCGCTGTGTGGACAGCCCAGACGGATGAGTTGGTCATTTACTCTCAGACCGACCTTGGTGTCTGGTCTGTGGGTTTGAATTCACATCTACCTGTCACCTAGTCTGAAGTAGTTCACCACAAAATGGTGCCGCGTATCCGCCCACTCGCACGACCCGTCCGAGTCACCCTGCGGCCTTATTGCATCTTCCACACGATTCATAGTATCGTCTGCAAATTTGCTAATGGTACTTTTAATCCCTTCGTCTAAGTCATTAATGTATATCGTAAATAGCCGGGGTCCCGGCACCGAACCTCGCGGTACCCCTCCGGTCACCGCCCGCCATTCCGAAAGGGACCCGTTTATCCCCACTCTTTGCTTTCTGTCCGTCGACCGATTTTCTATCCGTGTCAGTACCCTACCCGATACCACGCGCTCTAATTTTGCCCACTAATCTCCTACGTGGGACCTTGTCGAAAGGTTTCTGAAAGTCGAGGTACACCGCATCCACTGACTCTCCCCTGTCAATTTTCCTAGTTACATCCTCAAAAAATTCCAGTAGATTTGTCAAGCATGATTTCCCCTTCGTAAATCCATGCTGACTCGGAATGATCCTGTTACTGCTATCCAAATGCTCAGCAATTTCGTCTTTTATAATTGACTCCAGCATCTTCCCCACCACTGATGTCAGACTAACTGGTCTATAATTACCCGTTTTCTCTCTCCCTCCTTTCTTAAAAAGTGGGATAACATTTGCTATCCTCCAATCCAAAGGAACTGATCCTGAATCTATAGAACATTGAAAAATGATCTCCAATGCTTCCACTATTTCTAGAGCCACCTCCTTAAGTACCCTGGGATGCAGACCACCAGGCCCTGGGGATTTATCAGCCTTCAGTCCCATCAGTCTACCCAAAACCATTTCCTGCCTAATGTGGATTTCCTTCAGTTCCTCCATCACCCTAGGTTCTCCGGCCCCTAGAACATTTGGGAGATTGTGTGTATCTTCCTCAGTGAAGACAGATCCAAAGTAACGGTTTAACTCGTCTGCCATTTCTTTGTTCCCCATAATAAATTCCCCTGCTTCTGTCTTCAAGGGACCCACATTTGCCTTGACTATTTTTTTCCTCCTCACGTACCTAAAAAAACTTTTGCTATCCTCCTTTACATTATTGGCTAGTTTACCCTCGTACCTCATCTTTTCTCCGTGTATTGCCTTTTTAGTTAACTATTGTTGCTCTTTAAAAGAGTCCCAATCCTCTGTCTTCCCACTCTTCTTTGCTATGTTATACTTCCTCTCCTTAATTTTTATTAGAGGAGATCTCAGTGAAACACAGAGTTTTTACAGGGCTCAGTGGGCTGGATGCAGGGAGGATGGTTCCCCTGTCTGAGGGATTTCTAGAGAGCTGGCACCCTCTCAGAATGTGGGCTACACCATGCAGGACAGAGATAAGGAGACGTTACTGCACTCAGAGACTGGGGAACGACCCTGCACCAGTGGCTGTCGAGACTCAGTCATTCAGTGCTCTTGGACCTGAGAGCCATCGTTTTACATTAGAGTCCAGCCCTGACCATTTTTTTCCCAGCTACACTAATCTATTTGCCCACATTACATCGGCATTCTTCTGC
Organism: Rhinoraja longicauda; assembly: GCF_053455715.1. Classification (NCBI taxonomy): domain Eukaryota; kingdom Metazoa; phylum Chordata; class Chondrichthyes; order Rajiformes; family Arhynchobatidae; genus Rhinoraja; species Rhinoraja longicauda. Next base: position 9,474,427 of record NC_135995.1, read on the forward strand.
ACCTCACCTACTTAAGTGCCTCAAATATAGTGATGATATCTCATTCCACCCCCTGCTCCATAACATGTTCCAGATATCACCCGCTCTCAGTGTAAATCTTGTTTGTTTGTTCTTGAAATACAGCCAAAGCGGTACACGACAGCGTGACGATTTTAAGCCCACCTTACTCAGCGTCATCCTTTTGGTGCTAATGGAAGAAGTTTCATTGAAATCGGTGTTATATTTTTAAAGTTATTCGCATTTTCATCTTTAAATCTATCTCCTAGGGAGGGAGGTGGGAGGGAGGGAGGAGGAGGGAAGAAAAAAGTGGGGTTGAGGGGGATGGAATGGGGGGACGGGGAGAGGGAGGGAGGAGAGGGTGCTGTACCAATGCAGGAGAGGTTTGGGCCCATCGAGTCCACTTGTTCCAGTAAAACCTAAATCTCAGATCCACTTTCAAATTCCTTGCTCTCTATATAAACCTGCACTCTCGTGAATTGATTTCCCTGCATCCGAATAAGGTTTAGATAATTACCCTGCATCCTGCTGCAGACTTTGACAACCTTCCCCAGATCCACAATTTTTGCTTCCTCCCCAAACTTACTAATCACACCTCCCACATTCACATCCAAACCATGATCATATAACATAAACAGCAAAGGTTGCAGCGCCGATCTCTGCTACACACCACCAGCCACAGACCTCCAAGCAGAAAAATCATCCTTCTCCCGCTACCTTCTACCTCCAACCACCAAGCCAATTGTGGATCCATTTCACCAGCTCGCCTTGGATCCCACCTGCCTTCGCTTTCTGGACCAGCCCTTACACGCGGAACATTGTCAAGTCCCTCAGTGAAGTTCATATATTGGTTTACAATGAGATCAGTGAGTTAGTTGTACACACCCATCAAATCCACCCGTGATTCCGCTCTCTTTCATCGACCCCACAACCACAAGTCTCCACCCATTCTGTCCAACACCCGATCATTCAACCTCTGCTTCCTTCCTTGGTCCAAGCCACCCCTCCCTCTCTCTCTCCCTCCACTTATAGAAACAGGGGCAGGTCATCTGGCCCCTCGTGTCTGCTCCCTTTCACTGTGATCATGACGACCCCACCACCCACCTCTACCTCCTCTATAAACTCCTCAAATTACTGCTAACCTCAATATCCTCTTGCTCCGATCTGTGTCCATATGTGTGTACCCCCCCCCCCTCCCTTCGTTTCTCCTTCACCACCGCAATCTCGCAATCCTCCTCACTCTCCGCACCCGTCCACCCTCCCCCACCTCACGAAATTCACCTCTCCATCCCCGGATAAAAACTCCGGGGGAGATGTCTGTTGTCCCCCCGATGTGGTTGTGGGTGAAGCCGCGGGCAGGGTTTCAGTTGTCCGCCCGCCTGTGCCTGAGGCCGAGCGGCCTCTCCCCCCGGTCCCGGGGCCGCGCTGCCCGAGTCTCCCCCCGACCCGCCCCCCCCCCGGGGACTCTCTGATTCTCTGCTTCTCCCCCCAGTCTCCGTCACCCTGGATGTGGAAACAGCGCATGCGCTGCTCGAGGTGTCTGAGGATCGGAAGAGGGTGAGACTGACCGGGACCGAGAGGAGTCTCCCTGACACCGGGAAGAGGTTTACATTCTGGCCGTGTGTGCTGGGATCGGAGGGGTTCACATCGGGGAGACATTACTGGGAGGTGGAGGTGGCGGGGAGTCGGCGCTGGAGTCTGGGAGTCGCCGCAGAGTCTGTGGAGAGGAAGGGAGGGGTCGCACTGACCCCGGAGACTGGAGTCTGGAGCATCGGGCGGGTGGGTGACAGGTTTGATGCATTCACCTCCCCTCCATCCCCTCTCCCCGCCCGACCCATCCCCGGGAGGGTGGGAGTTTATCTCAGTTACGAGTCCGGGACAGTTTCATTTTATGACGCGGCCACCAAGTCCCATCTCCACACCTTCACTGGGAATAAATTCACGGAGAAACTTTATCCTTTCTTCTGGACTTGGGATGTAGGCCAGTGGCTGAGAATCTGCTCCGGTTCCGCTCCGGGTGTGTAAAAGGGTCGGGTCCCGGGACCGTCGTCAGGAGCGGGGCTCAGGGGCTGTGGGGCAGAAACCCGGTGGACAACAGGTCGGCGCTGAACGGCTCCCATTTAATCCCCAAATTGCAACACGACCTCCCAACTTCCATCCTCAATACTCTGACTGACGAAGGCCAATGTGCCAAAAGCCTTTTTGACCGCCTTATCCACCTGCGACTCGACCTTCAAGGAACCATGCCCCTGAACTCCTAGATCCCTCTGCTCTACAACACTCCCCAGAGGACTACCGTTCACCGTGTGGGTCCTGCCCTTGTTCCACGTCACAAAATGCAACACCTCATTACAACATCGGGGGCTCCAGTCTGCGACCCGCCGGCGCGCACATCACCCGCTGTGGCTCCGCTCACGTTTGTAACTCTTCACCTTTAACTTGACGTTTAATAAAGTCTTTAACAAAATAACCCGCGTTTGAGTTCTCTCCGCGTCTCCGCGTCACGGTACAGAGATCTCTTCAAACAGCAGACGCGAGGATCCGTGGATACTGGGTTTACAAAAGGAAAAAGACACACAGAGTGCTGGAGTAACTCAGCGGGTCAGGCAGCATCTGTGGAGAACATGGATAGGTAACGTTTCACATAGTGGTCGAGTAAATCAGCGGGTCGGGCAGCATCTGTGGAGAACACGGATAGGTGACGTTTCACAGAGTGCTGGAGTAACTCAGCGGGTCGGGCAGCGTCTGTGGAGAACGTGGATAGGTGACGTTTCACAGAGTGCTGGAGTAACTCAGCGGGTCAGGCAGCATCTGTGGGGAACATGGATAGGTGACGTTTCACAGAGTGCTGGAGTAACTCAGTGGGTCAGGCAGCATCTGTGGGGAACATGGATAGGTGACGTTTCACAGAGTGTTGGAGTAACTCAGCGGGTCAGGCAGCATCTGTGGAGAACATAGATGGGTGACATTTCACAGAGTGCTGGAGTAACTCAGCGGGTCAGGCAGCATCTGTGGATGGAAATGGACAGATCACGCTTCAGGGTCGGGACCCTTGTTTGGTCTGAAGGAGGATTTCCAAGAGCTACAGTCTGTTATATCAGAGTGAATGAATTGGTGTTGATGTCCTTCGGAAGAGGGCGGTAAAGGTCTGACTCTGGAGGTGTAAATAGGAGGGAGGAATTAAATCGGAAATTACTTGAAGGCAGAAGAATAAAGATGAATGTTGGGAGTGGATGATACAATGGGTCTCTCGGTGTTGATGGCCATGTAGAACTAGAACAGTCTCTTCGGCCCAAATAGAACGTGGAACAGTACAATGCCAAGCTAATCTCTGTTTCATCTAGTTGCTCCGGTTTTCTCCCACATCCCAAAGACGTGCGGGTTTGTAGGTTAGTTGGCCCCTGTGAAGTAGCCCCTGATGTATAGAGAGTGGATGAGAAAGTGGGATAACATAGAACTGGTGTGAACGGGTGATCGATGGTGGTCGTGGATTCAGTCCCTCCCCCACCCTGGTCGTTGTACTAGTTTCACTGTCGTCCTGGTGAGTTTCATTGCCTGTAACTCGTTTTCACCGAGCTCACAGCCAACAATGGCCTCCTTCTTTTATCATCATTATTTGTTCACGTATCTTTCTTTCATTTGTTGACAATCTTTGTACCACTGTCGATATATCTCGTTTCACTTTCCCAATCAGAAGAAGGGTCTCGACCCGAAACGTCTCCTAATCCTGTTCACCAGAGATGCTGCCTGACCCGCTGACCTACTTCAGCTTTTTGTGTCTATCTTCGGGGGGCCGAAAGGCCTGTTTCCGTGCTGTATCTCTGCACCAAACCGTGTTCTGTTAATCGGGAACAGGACTGTTTGCACATCTTGGTTCTGCCACTAGATGGCAGCAACGCCACGCGGTGCGACCACAGACCAGCTGTAACTTTGAGAATTCACTTTGACAATTGCAGAAACAGCGGGAATCTGGTTTAATAAGTGACTTTTGTCACCTGTTACCACACCCGAAGCCCAAACCAAATGCATGGCTTAAAACGTTGAGGCTTTAAAATGTGCAATAGAAGCAAAAATTGGCCCAAATACTCAGCAGGTCAGGCAGCAACAGCAAGGTGAAACAGACCTTACATTCCAAATCAAATACTGATGACGAATGGTGTTCAACCTGAGTCATTAATTCCGTTTCTTTCTCTACAAACGCTAACCAACCTTCTGAGTATTTCTTGCATGTTACTGTACGTCTTCATTTTGGATTTTCAGCATCTGTGTTTTTATTTTAGTTTTTCCAGTTCAATGGGCGATTGGAATGTGAATCTGCCCATAAACTGGCAAGAGAAAAAACAGAAAGCCTTGGCGGCAGTATGGGGTGTTTGGAAAGAGAAGGCTTAATATTTCTGAGGTATTGTGGAGCAGCGGGAAGAGCCGCTGCCTCAAGGCCAGGGACCCGGGTTCGATCCTGACCTCAGCTGCTGACTGTTCTAAGTTTGCACGTTCTCCTTGTGGCCTCGTGGATTTCCTCCGGGTGTTCTGGTTTCCTTCCACAATCAAAGGACATGCCGGTTTGTATGTTTATTGGCCTTCTGTAAAAGCCCCAAGTGTGTGGGGAGTAGATGGGAAAATGGGACAACAGAGAATAAGTGTGAATTGATGACAGACACAAAAAGCTGCAGGAATTCAACGGGTCTGACAGCATCTCTCTAGAAAAGGAGTGAATTGGTGACCGATGGGCCTGTTTCCATGCTGTATGTCTAAAGTAAAGTAAGGTCCACTGTAAACATCTCTCGTCAGAAAAATAACCTCCAACTACCACGCAACAGAGAAAACAAGACACAGATCAGTGCAGCACAAAAAATGACCCTTCAACACCTAATGACGAGCTGATGGAAAGACCGTTCAGAAGCTCGATAACAGAGGGGAGGAGGCTGCCCCTGAGACTGGCAGTGCGCCCTTCCAAGGTTCTGTACCTTCTGCCCAACAAGAGCAGGGAGAATAGGGAATGGCCGGGGGGGGGGACGTATTTGATTATGTTGTCTACTTCTCCGAGACATAAATAAGTGCAGATGGCGTCTGGTCAGGGCCTCATCCACAATTCTCTGAAATTTCTTGCGCTCTTTTCCCAAACCAAGCTGTGACGCAAACAGACAGTGCGCATTTTATGGTGAATCTTGGAGGTTTGCCAGAGTAATAGAATGATAGAGTGAGACAGCAGCCAACATGTCCCAGCTACACTAGTCCCAGCTTTTGGTCCATATCCCTCCAAACCTGGCCCATCCATGTACCTGTCTAACTGCTCCTTAAATGATGGGATAGTCCCTGCCTCAACCACATCCTCTGGCAGTTTGTTCCACAAATCCACCACTCATTGTGCCAAAAAGTTACCGCTCAGGTTCTTATTAAATCTTTTCCCCTTCACCTTAAACCTAAGTCGTCTAGTCCTCGAATTGCCTACTCTAGGCAAGAGACACTGTTCACCCAATCTATTCCTCCCATGACCTTATACAGCTCTATAAGGTTACCCTTCATCCTCCTGCACTCCAAGAGATAGAGTCCCAACCTACTCAATCTCTGCCTATAGCTCAGACTGCCTTGTCCTGACCACATGTTTGGCGACATGCCGAATTGCCTCAGTCCACTGATGAAGTACAGGTGTTGGTGTGGCGTCTTGGCTGTGTCTTCAGTGTGGTTGGCCCGCCATAGATCGTTGATGATATTTACGCCAAGGAGCCTGATGCCCTTCGCCATTTCCACTTCAGCGTGTTTGATGCTGACATGGGCTTGTCCTCCACTGCGCCTGCTGGTGGAGTGCCTGCCCCAATCAGGCTTCCATTGCTTCAGACGCTGATGGGAAGTCAACAAACCTGAGCGTTGTGCAATTCTAAACATTCCCATCTGTGATGAACGGCGGTTTATCGACAATGCAACGTCCTGTTATTGCAATAATGAGTGCGCATAATCAGAGGGAAAGAGGTTTTACGAGGATGTTGCCAGGACTCAAGGGCTCGAGCTATCAGGAGAGGTTGAGCAGGCTGGAACTCTCTACCTTGGTGCGCAGGAGGATGAGGGGTGACCTTAGAGAGGACTAAAAAAACACGAGAGGAACAGATCTGGAAGATGTACAGTCTCTTGCCAAGAGTAGAGGAATCGAGAACCAGAGGACATAAGTTTAAGGTGAGGGTGGAAAGATTTAATAGGAAACTGAGGGGTAACACAATATGGGTGGTGGGTATATGGAACGAGCTGCTGCAGGGGGTAGTTGGGCAGAGACTATCACAACGTTTACGAAGTAGTTGGACAGATACATGGATAGGACAGGTTTGGAGGGATATGGGCCAAACGCGGGAACTGCAGGTCGGTCCAACAACCTAATGGTTGTGGGGGAGGAGCTGGGAATGGGAGCTATAATGAACCTGTCGGTTTAGTTGATGGCCACAAAGAACTAGATCAGTCCCTTCAGCCCAGATCAGACTATGCAATGCCACCACTCCAGCAGCACGTTCCAGGCACCCACCACCCTGTGTGATAAAACATGACCCTTGAAATTTACCCCCACTGTGCAAAAATCAGAGCCGAGAGGGAAGGGGGGCGGCGCGGGGGCGCCTGCTGCCTGGTGGGGCGGGACCTGGTTCACCGCTGCGGGGAAATATAGACAGTTCCATAAACATCCAGCAACTTTGTCGGCCCCAGAAACGTGGCGACTCTCTCTGTACTGCCTGGGGGAGGTCTGTATTTTACCGGATTGCAAGCAAAACCAAAGCATTTCACTGTCCCTTGTTTCATGTGACGATAGAGTATAATTGGCTCATTGAGTTGAATTCAATAGACAATAGACAATAGGTGCAGGAGTAGGCCATTCAGCCCTTCGAGCCAGCACCGCCATTCAATGCGATCAAGCTGATCACTCAATCAGTACCCCGTTCCTGCCTTCTCCCCATACCCCCTCACTCCGCTATCCTTAAGAGCTCTATCCAGCTCTCTTTTGAAAGCATCCAACGAACTGGCCTCCACTGCCCTCTGAGGCAGAGAATTCCACACCTTCACCACTCTCTGACTGAAAAAGTTCTTCCTAGTCTCCGTTCTAAATGGCCTACCCCTTATTCTTAAACTTTGGCCCCTTGTTCTGGACTCCCCCAACATTGGGAACATGTTTCCTGCCTCTAATGTGTCCAATCCCCTAATTACCTTATATGTTTCAATAAGATCCCCCCTCATCCTTATCAATTCCAGTGTATACAAGCCCAATCGCTCCAGCCTTTCAACATACGACAAGTTTGCACATGAGACTGTTAAATGAAATAACAGTGTTTGCTGTGGATATAATATCATTGTGCAGCCTAATATAATGAACAATTCACAATGGGAAACACTGATGTATTTAGTTTAAGGGAATGAAATTTACAGGCAGTTTGTATCAAATAGCATCCACTTACTGGTCAGGGCTGTGATTGACGGGGCTGAGCTCCGCCTCCCCTCAGCCGTGCCCCGATACTGCAAGGATTCAGCAGCTGCACCATAAGGGAACGCGTTTGAACCAGGAAGTGGCGGAGTTACAATGGCTGCGAAAGACCAGGTCGAGAGTTTAACGGAGGAGGCAGTTTGTCCCATCTGCCTGGATTTCTTCACCGATCCGGTTACACTGGAGTGCGGGCACAACTTCTGCCGCTCCTGTATCACACAGAGTTGGGACAGGGAGGGGAGAAACTCCTGCCCGGAATGTAGAGAGGAGTTTACAGACTGCACCCTCAGGGTGAATCGTGCCTTAGTTAGACTGGCTGAGAAAGCTCGAACACTGAGCCTGAATCGGGAAATAATTCCAAAGAAGGAAAGTAAACTTCACTGCGAGGAACATCAGGAAGAACTGAAGCTGTTTTGTGAAACTGATAAGAAGCTGATCTGCCTGGTTTGTGCAGCTGGGCGGGAACACAAGTCTCACAGCTTCATGCCGGTTAAAGAAGCTGTTGAAAACCACAAGGTAAAAGCAAACCGATTTTAATCGCATCATTTTAATTCCATTTTTACTGTTCAACCATTTAATTTTCTGATTCCCAAACACAATTCCAGGATCAGGTGAAATCTTCCATCCGGTCTCTCACAAAAGATAAATCAGGGATCCAGCAAATGGAGCAGCAACAGAAAGAGAAGATTTCTGGAGTTCTGGTGAGGCTATAAGTTTCGATTTCCTGATCTTGTGCAGGTTTGATCCTTGTGATGTGTGTAATAACAGGGCAGCACAGTGACACAAGTAGTGCTGCTGTCTCCCAGTTCTGGGGACCGGGTTCGATCCTGGCCTCGGGCGCTGCAGAGACAATAGGTGCAGGAGTAGGCCATTCGGCCCTTCAAGCCAGCACCGCCATTTAGTATGATCATGGCTGATCATCCAAATTCAGTACCCCGTTTCTGCTTTTCCCCCATATTCCTTGATTCCGTGAGCCCAAATAGCTACATCTAACGCTTGAAAACATCCAGGGTATTGGCCTCCACTGCTTTCCGAGGCAGAGAATTCCATAGATCCACAACTCTTTGGGTGAAATAATTGTCCTCACCTCATTGTAAATTTCACCTGTGTGGGACGAATAAAGGAATATATTATTATTATTATTATTATATCAGTCCTAAACAGAAAATAGAAAAATAGGTGCAAGAGTAGGCCATTTGGCCCTTCGAGCCAACACCACCATTCAATATGATCATGACCTACCCCTTATTCTTTAACTATAACCCCTGGTTCTGGACTCCCCCAACATCAGGAACATTTTTCCCCACATCTAGCCTCTCCAATCCCTTAAGAATTTTACATGTTTCTATAAGATCCCCTCTCATCCTTCGAAATTCCAGTGAATACAAGCCCAGTCGACCAATTCTTTCATTATGTGTCAGTCCTGCCATCCCGGTAATTAACCTGATGAACCTACACTGCACTCCATCAATAGCAAGAATGTCCTTCCTTAATTTAGGAAACCAAAACTGCACACAATATTCCAGGTGTGGTCTCAACAGGACCCTGCACACCTGCAGTAGGACCTCCTTGCTCCAAAACCCAAATCCTCTCACAATGAAGGCCAACATGCCATTAGGTTTCTTCACTGCCTGCTCTACCTGCATGCTTACTTTCACTGCCTGCTGTACCTGCATCCTAACTTTAAGTGACTGATGAACAAGGACACCCAATCTAATAATCTGCCTTCTTGTTCTTGCCACAAAAGTGCATAACGTCACATTTATCCATATTTTACTGCATCTGCCCACTCACCCAACCTATCCAACTCACCCTGCAGCCTCACAACATCCTCCTTGCAGCTCACACTGCCGCCCAGCTTTGTGGCATCTGCAAACTTGGAGATATTACATTTAATTCCCTCGTCTAAATCGTTAATATATATTGTAAATAACTGCGGTCCCAGCAATGAGCCTTGCGGCACCCCACTAGAGGGTGGTGGATGGATAAATGGGAATTAATGGACACGTGAGAAGGAATAGGCAGCTGGGAATTGCATTAGGGGTAGAGGATTGATGGGTTGTAAGATTACCCTCATGATATTTTAGAAGCATTTAGAAAAATTATTGAATTGCCAAAGCAAATAAAAATGCACAGGCCAAATGTCACCAGGAAAGACGCGAGGAACCATAATCAGTGACATGAAATATTGATCTTCACCTTTCATTTCACAGGAACAGTCACACAACCTTCAGTCCAAGATCGCATCCCAGTTTGCTGAACTGCACCAGGTTCTCACTAAGAAAGAGCAGCGGGTACTGGCAGATATCCGGGAGGAAGAGAAGAGGATTCTGAAAAGAATGAAGAAAAATCTTGGGGAGATCGAAGAGAATTTAAAATCTATTCAGGAGGAACTCTAACATATCCTACACCCACTGTTTACACTGTATTATTTCAATTCCTCCAGGCGTTAATTGTACAAGGCTTTGGCAATGCATCAGGTTGTGGAAGAGATCTGTGAAATCCTGTGCACACCCAGGTGAGAATGTGTGCATAGTGAAGCCTCACATACTTCCTGGCAACATCCTGACACCATGTGTAATCCCACACACTGCTGGCAACATCCTGACACCATGTGTAATCCCACACACTGCTGGCAACATCCTGACACCATGTGTAATCCCACACACAGCTGGCAACATCCTGACACCATGTGTAATCCCACACACTGCTGGCAACATCCTGACACCATGTGTAATCCCACACACTGCTGGCAACATCCTGACACCATGTGTAACCATAAACACTCCTAGATGGGTCCTGACACTATAATAATAATAATAATGTATTTTATTTATATAGCGCTTTTCATACACTCAAAGACGCTTTACAGAGATTTAGAGAACATAGGGAAATGAATAAATAGATAAATAAGTAAATAAATAAATGAACAGAGAAAGGAGACAGAAGGTGATGTGACCTTCAGCGGTTGAAGGCAGTACTGAACAGGTGAGACTTCAGTGATGTTTTGAATGTGGTGAGTGTGGGGGAGTCTCTGACGGTTTGGGGTAGTGAGTTCCATAGGGTGGGAGCAGCGATGGAGAAAGCCCTGGAACTGAGTTTGGTCGGGATGTGGGGGGGATAGGAGATTGGCAGCGGCAGGCAGAGCGGAGGGTGCAGGCGGGTGGGTGGGAGTGTGCCTGTGGAGGAGGTCGGTCGGTCGGTCGGTCAGGTAGGATGGGGCCAGGTTATGGAGGGGCTTTGTAGGTCATGAGGAGGATTTTGTACTGGATTCTCTGGGGGATGGGGAGCCAGTGGAGTTTGTAAAGGACGGGGGGGGGGGGGGGGGGGGGGGGTGATATGGTCACGGATCGAGGTGTTTATGAGTAGACGGGCAACAGATGACGCCATTGACATGGGCGTGGCGGCCAATCAGCGGTGCTCTTTCTCTCCTAGCATCAATGACGTTATGCGCTGTGACGTGCTGACCAAGCAACGGCGTTCTTTCTCCCCTAGCACTAAATGACCTTTATAGAAATGTGTGCGGCGGCCAATCAGCGGTGCTCTTTCTCTCCTAGCATCAATGACGTTATGCGCTGTGACGTGATGACCAATCAGCGGCGTTCTTTCTCCCCTAGCACTAAATGACGCTTTGGACATGGGCGCGGCAGCCAATCAGACATCCCTTTTATGTCCTGGCAACAGATGACGCCATAGGCATGGGCGCGGCGACCAATCAGCGGTCCCGTTCTACCCCGGCAACAGATGATGCCATAGACATGGGCGCGGTGGCCAATCAGAGGTCCCTTTACACCCCGGCAACAGGAGACGTCGGCCAATCGTCTGCCCCCCGGCAACAGATGACGATGCGCGCTATGGCGCGGTATCCAATCAAAGTCCTCTTTCCACCCCTGGCAACAGATGACGCCATAGCCTTGGGCGCGGCGGCCAATCAGAGGCGCTTTTTCTCCCCTGGCTGGGAGAGATATGCACACTGATTGACACGTCTATGCACACTGGATGACACGTCTATGCACACTGGTTGACACGCCTATGCACACTGGTTGACACGCCTGTGCACACTGATTGACACGCCAATGCACACAGATTGAAACACCTAACTTGTTTCCTGCATCTAACTTGTCTAATCCCTGGTGACAATAGACAATAGGTGCAGTAGGAGGCCATTCAGCCCTTCGAGCCTGTACGCACCACCATTCAATGCGATCACGGCCGATCATTCTCAATCAGTACCCCGTTCCTGCCTTCTCCCCATACCCCCTCACTCTGCTATCCTTAAGAGCTCTATCCAGCTCTATCTTGAAAGCATCCAACGAACTGGCCTCCACTGCCCTCTGAGGCAGAGAATTCCACACCTTCACCACTCTCTGACTGAAAAAGTTCTTCCTCATCTCCGTTCTAAATGGCCGACCCCTTATTCTTAAACTGTGTGGCCCCTGGTTCTGGACTTCCCCCAACATTGGGAACATGTTTCCTGCCTCTAATGTGTCCAATCCCCTAATTATCTTAAATATCTTATGAAACCACACCTGGAGTATTGTGTGCAATTTTGGTCTCCTAATTTGAGTTTAAGAGCAAGGAGGTCCTTCTGCAGTTGTACAATACAATACAATACAATATATCTTTATTGTCATTGTACAGGAGTAAAACAAGATTGCGAATATGCCTCCCATACGATGCAATAAATTAATTAGCTAGTCAGTCGGTTGTGGTCAGAATGGGGGCTTTGGAGCGTAGCCTTCAGATCCCAGTATCTACTGATTTGGAAGCCACTCCAGACAATGAGGCAAGTTTATACCAGTTGTCCCTCTGTTCTGTGGATGGATGGATGGATGGATGTTAGCACTGTCCCCTGTCTCTGCCTTACTCTCTCTCCCTCTCTCTCTCTCTCTCTCTGACTCTATATTTATTCCAGCTGCTACATATTCCAAAATGCAGATTGTATTAGTTCAATTTCTGAATCCTACATAAATAAATATTTATTTAAGTTGCTGTATATTCCAAAATGCAGAATGTATTTGTTCAAGTTATGAATCCTACATTAATAAATATTTTGGATAAAACACACAACTCTTGTTTATTCTTTATCCCATAATCAATAAAAGAGGCAAGTGCACTCTCTCTCTCTGACTCTCTATATTTATTCCAGTTGCCACATATTCCAAAATGCAGATTGTATCAGTTCAACTTAGGAATCCTAAGCAAACCCCGCCATTTCAGTAAGCAAATACCGCCGCTCTCACTGCCCACGCCATTTTAGTAAGCAAACCCCGCCGCTGTGCGCTCTTTCCCAGCCATTTTAGTAAGCAAATACCGCCGCAGTTCGCTCCCTCCACGCCATTTTAGTAAGCAAACCCCGCCGCTATACGCTCTCCCCCCGCCATTTCAGTAATCAAACCCCGCCGCTGTGCGCTCTGCCCCCGCCATTTTAGTAAGCCATCCCGCCCTTTTAGTAAGCAAACAACGCCGCTGTGCGCTTTGTCCCAGCCATTTCAGTAAGCAAATCCCCGCCGCTATCACTGCCCCCGCCATTTTAGTAAGCAATCCCCGCCGCTGTGCGCTCAGTCCCAGACATTCAGTAAGCTACACCGCCATTTTAGTAAGCAAATACCGCCGCTGTGCGCTCTCCCCCGCCATTTTAGTAAGCAAACCCCGCCGCTGTGCGCTCTGTCCCAGCCATTCAGTAAGCTACACCGCCATTTTAGTAAGCAAATACCGCCGCTCCACTACCCCCGCCATTTTAGTAAGCAAACCCCGCCGTTGTGCGCTCTGTCCCATCCATTCAGTAAGCTACACCGCCATTTTAGTAAGCAAATACCGCCGATGTGCGCTTTCCTCCCGCCATTTTAGTAAGCAAACCCCGCCGCTGTGCGCTCTGTCCCAGCCATTCAGTAAGCTACACCGCCATTTTAGTAAGCAAATACCGCCACTCCACTACCCCCGCCATTTTATTAAGAAAACCCCGCCGCTGTGCGCTCTGTCCCAGCCATTCAGTAAGCTACCCCGCCATTTCAGTAAGCAAATACCGCCGATGTGCGCTTTCCTCCCGCCATTTTAGTAAGCAAACCCCGCCGCTGGGCGCTCTGTCCCAGCCATTCAGTAAGCTACCCCGCCATTTTAGTAAGCAAATGCCGCCGTTGTGCGCCCTCCCCCCGCCATTTTAGTAAGCAATCGGCGCCGCTGTGCGCTCTGCCCCCGCCATTTTAGTAAGCAACCCCGCCATTTCAGTAAGGAAACCCGCCATTTCAGTAAGAACCCCCGCCATTTTAGTAAGCAAACCACGCCAGCTGTGCGCTCTGCCCCAGCCATTTCAGTAAGCTACCCCGCCATTTTAGTAAGCAAATACCACCGTGCATTAAGAGGGAGTTAGATGTGGCCCTTGTGGCTAAAGGGATCAGGGGGTAATGGAGAGGAGGCAGGTACGGGTTACTGAGCTGGATGATCAGCCATGATCGTATTGAATGGCGGTGCGTACAGGCTCGAAGGGACGAATGGCCTCCTCCTGCACCTATTGTCTATGTTTCTGTTTCTATAAATTAAAGCTCGTAGCTTTTTCAGTTTGTTTGTACGTGGGTGAATCTCTCTCTCTCTCCCCGTCTCTCTATCTCTCTCCCTCCCTCTCCCTCCCTCCCTCCCTCCCTCCCTTTCTCAAACTCTCCAAACCTATCTCCACTTTATTCCAGAGCTCAGGGCTACACAATAGAAGTGATGATCACATTGGAGTAACCAGACATGAAGGCAGCTTCGGCCCCTTGTTTTACATTCACACCTCCAACCATGTACACAATAGATCAGTTTTGGCCTCCTAGTTTGAGTTTAGTAGCAAAGAGGTCCTTCTGCAACTGTACAGGGCCCTGGTGAGACCGCACCTGGAGTACTGCGTGCAGTTTTGGTCTCCAAATTTGAGGAAGGACGTCCCTGCTATTGAGGGCGTGCAGCGTAGGTTCACCAGGTTAATCCCCGGAATGGCGGGACTGTCGTATGTCGAAAGACTGGAGCGACTGCAGACTGCAAATTTGCAGATGATACAAAGCTGGGTGGCAGAGTGAACTGTGAGGAAGATGCTATGAGGTTGCAGGGTGACTTGGACAGGTTGTGTGAGTGGGCAGATACATGGCAGGTGCAGTTTAATGTGGATAAGTGTGAGGTTATCCACTTTGGTGGTAAGAATAGGAAGGCAGAGTATTATCTGAATGGTGTCAAGTTAGGAAAAGGGGACGTACAACGAGATCTGGGTGTCCTAGTGCTTCAGTCACTGAAAGGAAGCATGCAGGTACAGCAGGCAGTGAAGAAAGCCAATGGCATGTTGGCCTTCATAACAAGAGGAGTTCAGTATAGGAGCAAAGAGGTCCTTCTGCAGTTGTACAGGGCCCTAGTGAGACCGCACCTGGAGTACTGTGTGCAGTTTTGGTCTCCAAATTTGAGGAAGGATATTCTTGCTATTGAGGGCGTGCAGCGTAGGTTTACTAGGTTAATTCCCAGAATGGTGGAACTGTCATATGTTGAAAGACTGGAGCGATTAGGCTTGTATAGAAGGATGAGAGGGGATCTTATCGAAACATATAAGATTATTAAGGGGTTGGACACGTTAGAGGCAGGAGACATGTTCCCAATGTTGGGCGAGTCTAGAACCAGGGGCCACAGTTTAAGAATAAGGGGTCGGCCATTTAGAATGGAGATGAGGAGAAACTTTTTCAGTCAGAGAGTTGTGAATCTGGGATTCTCTGCCTCAGAAGGCCATTTTGTTGACAGAAACAGCGAGCACATGCGGCGGACATTTTGTTGACAGAAACAGCGAGCACATGTGGCGGCCATTTTGTTGACAGAAACAGCGAAATTAGAAATGCGTGCACTCAAACAGGAAATTTGAAATGCGTGCACTAAAGGTGCAGCAGTTATAATGGGTGACTTCAATCTACATATAGATTGGGTGAACCAAACTGGCAGGGGTGCTGAGGAAGAGGATTTCTTGGAATGTTTGTGAGATGGTTTTCTAAACCAACATGTCGAGGAACCAACGAGAGAGCAGGCCATTCTAGACTGGGTATTGACTAACGAGGAAGGGTTAGTTAGCAGTCTTGTTGTGCGAGGCCCCTTGGGCAAAAGTGACCATAATATGGTGGAGTTCTTCATTATGATGGAGAGTGACAAAGTCAATTCAGAAACAAGTGTTCTGAACTTAAAGAAAGGTAACTTTGAGGGTATGAGACATGAATTGTCCAAGATAGACCGGCAATTTATACTTAAAGGGTTGACGGTGGACATGCAATGGAAGGCATTTAAAGACCGCATGGATGAACTACAACAATTGTTCATCCCAGTTTAGCAAAAGAACAAACCAGGAAAGGTAGTGCATCCGTGGCTAACAAGGGACATCAAGGATAGTATTAAAACAAAAGATGAAACATATAAATTAGCCAGAAAAAGTATCATATCAGAGGACTGGGAGAAATTCAGAGTCCAGCAGAGGAGGACAAAGGGATTAATTAGGAAAGGGAAAATAGATTATGAGAGAAAACTGGCAAGGAACATAAAAACAGACTGCAAAAGCTTTTATAGATATGTCAAGAGAAAAAGATTAGTTAAGGCAAATGTAGGTCCCTTGCAGTCGGAAACAGGTGAATTGGTCATAGGGAACAAGGAGATGGCAGACCAATTGGTTCTGTCTTCACTAAGGAAGACATAAACCGTCTGCCGGAAATAGCAGGGGACCGGGGGTCTAATGAGATGGAGGAACTGAGGGTAATCCAGGTTAGTCGGGAAGTGGTGTTAGGTAAATTAAATGGATTAAAGGCCGATAAATCCCCAGGGCCAGATAGGCTGCATCCCAGAGTGCTTAAGGAAGTAGCCTCACAAATACTGGATGCATTAGTGATAATTTTTCTAAACTCTTTAGATTCTGGAGTAGTTCCTGAGGATTGGAGGGTAGCTAATGTAACCTCACTTTTTATAAAGGGAGGGAGAGAGAAAATGGGGAATTATAGACCAGTTAGCCTAACATCGG
>NC_135995.1:9491380-9508571 GCF_053455715.1 Rhinoraja longicauda
GTATGAGGGTGGACCTCATTGAAACATACAGATCTGTGAATGGTTTAGATCCAGTGGATGTGGAAAGTTTCGACTTGTGGGAGCGTCTCGGACAAGAGATCATTTCCTCAGAATTAATCTCCGTTCTCTTTTGAAGATGATCAGAAATTTATTTCGTCAGAAGGTGATGAATTTGTGGAGTTATTTGCCACAACATGCAGTGTAGGTCACGTCAGTGGATATTTAAAGACGTAGACAGAAAGATTCTTGATTAATACAGGTATCAGGAGTTATGGGGAGATGGTAGGAGAATGGGGTTTGGAGGGAAAAAGATTGGCGGATAAGACCATTGGCCGAATGGTCTAATTCTACTCCTATTCCTTATCACCCAATGCCCACCTGCGGTATTGCGTTCGATGCACTTACAGTCCCTTGCTTTCCCCGCACACCTCGTTTAAACTTCATCCCTTTCACCATAAAGGGGTGGCCTTCAATACTTGATATTTCCATCTTGAGAGGAATGTTCTGACTGTTTACCATATCTTTGCCTCTCATAATTTGCTATCGATCTATCAGGTTACTGCCCGAACGATGAATCAGTCCAAGGTCTGGTCGTTCATACGCTCCAGGCGATGATCTTGTAAACGTCTTGAACACGATTTCCGAAGCGCCCATATCCTTCGTGTACGAGAGCGAACATAACTGTCTGTACACAATGCTGCAAAAGCGGCCGAAGTAAAGTTCTCTAAAGTTGAATATTGACATCTGACTCATATTCAATGACTCGGTCAAATATAGCAAGCATTCTACGTGGCTTATTTATTACTCTAAACGTACTACCACGATTTGCGTGTTTCGCATTGGGAACTCAAGGTTCATCATAAGCAATGCTGATGCTGCGATGCACTTATATTGTACAGACAGTGAGGGCTGTTGTGCCTCGATGTTGCAGTGTACTGCTGATGTTCATCCACGGGAGGGCGCTGTGACAGTATATTCCCACTGTACATGCACTGAGGTGCGCTGTGTGTGGATGTTGCCGTGTGCTGCTGATGTTCATCCAGGGGAGGGCGCCATGACAGTATATTGCTATTGTACATGCACTGAGGTGCGTTGTGTGTGGATGTTGCAGTGTGCTGCTGATGTTCATCCAGGGGAGGGCGCCATGACAGTATATTGCCATTGTACATCCACTGGGGTGCGCTGTGTGTGGATGTTGCAGTGTGCTGCTGATGTTCATCCACGGGAGAGCGATGTGACAGTCTATTGCTACTGTACATCCACTGGGGTGCGCTGTGTGAGGATGCTGCAGTGCACTGTTAAAAAAGAACACTGGGTACAAAAGTCATAGCAGCAGAGTTATTGCACCAAGGCCCATCGAGGCCACTCCTGCATTCTATCATGGCTCACCTATCGTTCCCACTCAACAAGATCTCCCTCTCTCACGAGGGCCACAGAGGATGAGAGAGAGAGAGAGCGCACCCCCTCAAATATCTGCCTAGATAGAGAGCTACCTATTTACTATCAATATCTCCAGCTATCTCGCTGATAGCTGATATACAGATATCCAGCTTTCTAGCTGTCTAGCATTGCATGTAGATAGCTATCTAGTTAGTTCACTATCTTGCTAGCGAGATAGCTGACACGCTGTCTGGCAGTCTATCATGCTGGCTAGCAATCCAACTCGAGATAGCTTGAATGATAGGTAAAGAGTTAACTATTTTGGTAGCAACATAGCTAGGTCACTAACTTGCCTGAGAGCTAGAGAGATAGATAACTAGATAACTAGATTGTTAGCCAGCAGCTTTGGCGGCCAGATAGCGGTTGAGCTTGATGGAGCTTTGCTAGATGGCTAGTGAGCTAGGCATCTAGCCAGCTATACCAGTAGATAGCTCACGAGCCAGATCGCAAGAGAGATTTATAGCGATTAATGAGCTATCTAGCTAGATCGAAATAGGTCTCTCTCGTTCTCCCTTTCACCCCCCCCCCCCCGAGAGCGAGCGAGCGAGCGACCGCACTCCACAAAGAGCTGCCTACGCAACTAGCTACTATCTTTGCTATGCCGAGATCCAGCTATCACACTATCACACCATCCATCTGTCTGGCGTTCAAGCTATCTAGCAATGCAGGTATTTGGCTATCTAGAAAGCTAACACGCTATCTGGCTGTCTTTCCCGCTGGTAATCAATCAGGAGCACAGGGGCATGAGAGGTGACCTCTACAGGCGAAATGGGTATGAGGGGAATAAATTAAGTGAATGCACAGTCTATTTAACAGGGTAGGAAAATCAAGCACGATAGGGCATGGGTTTAAGGTGAGAGGTGTTAATGTTTAATACAGATACTTAATTCTGATAGCAATTCCTGCATAGATTCATAGTCATAGAATGGTACAGTGGAAACAGGCCATTCGGCCTAACTTGCCCACACCGGCCAACATGTTCCAGCTACACGACTCCCACCTGGCCGCGTTTGGCCCATATGCCTCCAAATCTGTCCGATCCATGTACTTGTCTAACTGCTTCTTACATGTTTGGACAGTCCCTGCTTCAATGACCTCCTCTGGCAGCTTGTTCCATACCTCCACCATCCTTTGCCTGAAAAAGTTACCCACCAGGTTCCTACTAATCTTTTCCACATTCACCTTGAACCTATAAATGACGCAGGAAGGTGTTCTGGAGTAAAATGGATCCCATAGGCAATTATTATTCACTGTGAGGTCGTCTTTGCATCGGGGATGGAATTTCCATTCATGACCCGTTGCCCTGCAAACGGAAGTGCATCTTCCTTATCACTTTATTGCAGATTCCCACCCCAGACGAGGACAGATCCCAACATGCCCAGATAACATTTAACACCAAGTGACGCCACTCTGTTCACCACCCGCTCTCTGTCTATTCCATTCAGTGGAACCTCTCTCTTCACTCCCCATCTGTTCCGTCATGAGCTTCATCCAGTCCTCCCGTATAGGCAGACGGAACATCTTCACTCTGATCCCCAGCCATGTGCTATACAAATAAAATTGACTTGACTTGACCCTGTGTGATAAAACATGACCCTTGAAATTTGCACCCACTGTGCAAAAATCAGAGCCGAGAGGGAAGAGGGGCGGCGCGGGGGCGCCTGTTGCCACGTGCGGCGGGACCTGGTTCGCCGCTGCGGGGAAATATAGACAGTTCCATAAACATCCCGCAACTTTGTCGGCCCCAGAAACGTGGCGACTCTCTCTGCACTGCCTGGGGGAGGTCTGTATTTTACCGGATTGCAAGCAAAAGCAAAGCATTTCACTGTCCCTTGGTTCATGTGACAATAGAGTATAATTGGCTCATTGAGTTGAATTTAAGATTGCACATGAGACTGTTAAATGAAATAACAGTGTTTGCTGTGGATATAATATCATTGTGCAGCCTAATATAATGAACAATTCACGATGGGAAACACTGATGTATTTAGTTTAAGGGAATGAAATTTACAGGCAGCTTATTGCATATAGCATCCACTTGCTGGTCAGGGCTGTGATTGACGGGGCTGAGCTCCGCCTCCCCTCAGCCGTGCCCCGATACTGCAAGGGTTCAGCAGCTGCGCCAAAGGGAACGCGTTTTGAACCAGGAAGTGGCGGAGTTACAATGGCTGCGAAAGACCAGGTCGAGAGTTGGGCCGAGGAGATAGTTTGTCCCATCTGCCTGGAATTCTTCACCGATCCGGTTATACTGGAGTGCGGGCACAACTTCTGCCGCTCCTGTATCACACAGAGTTGGGACAGGGAGGGGAGAAACTCCTGCCCGGAATGTAGAGAGGAGTTTACAGACCGCGCCCTCAGGGTGAATCGGGCCTTAGTTAGACTGGCTGAGAAAGCTCGAACACTGAGCCTGAATCGGGAAATAATTCCAGAGAAGGAAAGTAAACCTCACTGCGAGGAACATCAGGAAGAACTGAAGCTGTTTTGTGAAACTGATAAGAAGCTGATCTGTGTGGTTTGTGCAGCTGGGCGGGAACACAAGTCTCACAGCTTCATGCCGGTTAAAGAAGCTGTTGAAAACCACAAGGTAAAAGCAAACCGATTTTATTCGCATCATTGTTTAATTCCATTTTTACTGTTCAACCATTTAATTTGTCTGATTCCCAAACACAATTCCAGGATCAGGTGAAATCTTCCATCCAGTCTCTCACAAAAGATAAATCAGGGATCCATCAAATGGAGCAGCAACAGAAAGAGAAGATTTCTGGAGTTCTGGTGAGGCTTTAAGTTTCGGTTTCCTGATCTTGTGCAGGTTTGATCCCTGTGATGTGTGTAATAACAGGGCAGTGCAGTGACACACGTATTGCTGCTGTCTCCCAGTTCTGGGGACCGGGTTCGATCCTGGCCTCGGGCGCTGCAGAGACAATAGGTGCAGGAGTAGGCCATTCGGCCCTTCATGCCAGCACCGCCATTTAGTATGATCATGGCTGATCATCCAAATTCAGTACCCCGTTTCTGCTTTTCCCCCATATTCCTTGATTCCGTGAGCCCAAATAGCTACATCTAACGCTTGAAAACATCCAGGGTATTGGCCTCCACTGCTTTCCGAGGCAGAGAATTCCATAGATCCACAACTCTTTGGGTGAAATAATTGTCCTCACCTCATTGTAAATTTCACCTGTGTGGGACGAATAAAGGAATATATTATTATTATTATTATTATATCAGTCCTAAACAGAAAATAGAAAAATAGGTGCAAGAGTAGGCCATTTGGCCCTTCGAGCCAACACCACCATTCAATATGATCATGACCTACCCCTTATTCTTTAACTATAACCCCTGGTTCTGGACTCCACCAACATCAGGAACATTTTTCCCCACATCTAGCCTCTCCAATCCCTTAAGAATTTTACATGTTTCTATAAGATCCCCTCTCATCCTTCGAAATTCCAGTGAATACAAGCCCAGTCGACCAATTCTTTCATTATGTGTCAGTCCTGCCATCCCAGTAATTAACCTGATGAACCTACACTGCACTCCATCAATAGCAAGAATGTCCTTCCTTAATTTAGGAGACCAAAACTGCACACAATATTCCAGGTGTGGTCTCAACAGGACCCTGCACAACTGCAGTAGGACCTCCTTGCTCCAAAACCCAAATCCTCTCACAATGAAGGCCAACATGCCATTAGGTTTCTTCACTGCCTGCTCTACCTGCATGCTTACTTTCACTGCCTGATGTACCTGCATCCTAACTTTAAGTGACTGATGAACAAGGACACCCAATCTAATAATCTGCCTTCTTGTTCTTGCCACAAAAGTGCATAACGTCACATTTATCCATATTTTAGTGCATCTGCCATCATCTGCCATGCATCTGCCCACTCACCCAACCTATCCAACTCACCCTGCAGCCTCACAACATCCTCCTCGCAGCTCACACTGCCGCCCAGCTTTGTGGCATCTGCAAACTTGGAGATATTACATTTAATTCCCTCGTCTAAATCGTTAATATATATTGTAAATAACTGCGGTCCCAGCAATGAGCCTAGAGGCACCCCACTAGGGGGTGGTGGGTGGATAAATGGGAATTAATGGACACGTGAGAAGGAATAGGCAGCTGGGAATTGCATTATGGGTAGAGGATTGATGGGTTGTAAGATTAACCTCACGATATGTTAGAAGCATTTAGAAAAACTATTGAATTGCCAAAGCAACTAAAAATGCACAGGTCAAATGTCACCAGTAAATTAGCGAGGAACCATAATCAGTGACATGAAATATTGATCTTCACCTTTCATTTCACAGGAACAGTCACACAACCT
The DNA here is from genome assembly GCF_053455715.1 of Rhinoraja longicauda. Taxonomy (NCBI): domain Eukaryota; kingdom Metazoa; phylum Chordata; class Chondrichthyes; order Rajiformes; family Arhynchobatidae; genus Rhinoraja; species Rhinoraja longicauda. The sequence goes on from NC_135995.1 coordinate 9,497,143, forward strand.
TCAATCCAAGATCACATCCCAGTTTGCTGAACTGCACCAGATTTTCACTGAGAAAGAGCAGCGGGTACTGGCAGATATCCGGGAGGAAGAGAAGAGGATTCTGAAAAGAATGAAGAAAAATCTTGGGGAGATCGAAGAGAATTTAAAATCTATTCAGGAGGAACTCTTTAAGTTGCAGCAACAGATGGATCAAAAGGACAATGTGGTGTTTCTGAAGGTGAGGGGTGACACTACAGTCTGATGAAGTGAAAGGACACAGTCACAAAATGGTGGTGACATTTCAGAAATAAATGCTGCCTTTACCAGTAATTGAGAACTGGGTAAATGGTCTTTCTGTTCCAGTTGTTGGCCTCCCGCGTAATCTATGGGATCTCAGGACTGCCTGGCCAGAATGTAGAGAGGTGTTTGTATTCTGTGGAGTTCAGAACTACGACGGGTGATCCTAATCTGAACCCAAGGACCACGAATGGACAGAGGGCAGTAAATCTCTGGGACTCTCCAACCCAGAGACTCTGAGAGTTTTAACCTGTTAAATGTATTTATACCAGAGGAAGATACATTTTTGAACATTCAGGGAACTGAAATCAAAGGGAATGGGACAAAGCGGAGGAGTTCAGTCCTGGGATAAATCAGCCATGACCACATGGTGGGGATTAACATTGAAATCTTGAACGTGGCGCACACAGCAGATTGATCATCAACATCCGGTTCCCATCAGCAGTGGGCGGTCACCTTGGGGGAATTTGCTCTGTTTGTTTTACCCACCTTTGTTCACCATAGAATGACTTCCCATTCTACATCATAGACAGGCCATTCAGCCCATCCTATCCAGTCAAGATTTCTGCTCCATTCAAAATCCCTCCCATCTACTCACAGCACTCAGTAACAATACCCCGAATTCCAGGAGTGCCCACGTCATTATCCCACTTGCCCTTAAATTATCTCTGCTGTTGGCTTGAGTCCCTCCAATGCAAGTGAGGTCCATGTTCTCATGACTGCATTCCTTTTGGTATTTGTTAAAGACCGCGTTACATTTCAGCTTTGATTTTTGCTCTCCCATCGATTAGACATATTATTTCATCCTCACCCATTTAAATCCACCGATAAACTTAAATCTTATCTCATCATTCCTGACATCTTCGCCAGATAAACTCCCACGACCTGCCCAGTCTTTGCATTGAGTTCCATCCTCTCAGTTATGGCGTCATTCTCATGAACATTCCTTATGCTTTCCCCCTTCGTTCTACGTCTCGACGGTAATGTCCGCTTTCTATCTACATGACAGCGGTGATAAGAGTTGGGGAATGGGAATTATCAGAGGGCTGTGGAAATGTGGAGAAATTCCCGCTGTCGGGAATAGGACGGTCCATCTCAGTCAATTGAGATTTATGTTTTATTTCTTTCAGGAGGAAGCTGGTCGCAAGCGAAGGTAGGACATGCTCTTGACGGAAACATTGTAAGGTTTGGGAACATTGCACCTTATTGTAACATTGCACCTTATTGTAACATTGCACCTCATTGTAACATTGTAACATTGCACCTCATTGTAACATTGTAACATTGCACCTTAACAGCAGGGGGACCAACATTCTGGCAGGCAGGTTTGCTAGTGTTACACGTGTGGCTTTAAACTGAGTAGTGAGGGGGAGGGGTTGACAAATTGGGAATATGAAGATGGAGTTAAACGGGAAGCGAATACATGAGAAATTGCAAAGGACTCTTGAATAAATGGGAAGGGAAGTTCTAGATGGGATAAGAGAGCAAGGTCAGGGCAAATTGTAACAGGTGTGAGAGGGGAGGTGAATACCGAAGGTGAAGTGTTGTATTTAAATGCGCGAAGTATAAAAAATAAAGTGGATGAGCTTGAGGCTCAGTTAGTCATTCACAAGTATGATGTTGTGGGAATCACGGAGACATGGCTACAAGAGGACCAGGGCTGGGAACTGAATATTCAGGGATACACAACGTATAGAAAAGGCAGACAGGTGGGGAGAGGGGGCGGGGTCGCTCTGTTGGTAAGGAATGATATTCACTCCCTTGCAAGGAGTGACATAGAATCAGGAGATGTAGAATCAGTATGGATAGAAATGAGGAATTGTAAGGGTAAGTAGACCCTAATGGGAGTTATCTACAGGCCCCCAAACAATAGCCTCGACATAGGGTGCAAGTTGAATCAAGCACTAAAATTGGCATGTCGCAAATGTAATGCTACGGTGGTTATGGGAGATTTCAACATGCAGGGAGACTGGGAAAATCAGGTTGGCAATGGACCCCAGGAAAGAGTTTGTGGAGTGCCTCCGAGATAGATTCTTAGAACAGCTTTAGATTTTAGATTTAGAGATACAACACAGAAACAGGCCCTTCGGCCCAACGGGTCCGCACCGCCCAGCGATCCCCGCACACTAACATATCCTACACCCACCAGGGACAATTTTTACATTTGCCCAGCCAATTAACCTACATACCTGTACGTCTTTGGAGTGTGGGAGGAAAGCGAAGGTCTCGGAGAAAACCCACGCAGGTCACGGGGAGAACGTACAAACTCCGTACAGACGGCGCCCGTAGTCAGGATCGAACCTGAGTCTCCGGCGCTGCATTCGCTGTAAGGCAGCAACTCTACTGCTGCGCTACCCTGCCGCCACTGGACTGGAGCCTACCAGGGAGAAGGCAATTCTGGATTTAGTGTTGTGTAATGAAGCTGATCTGATAAGGGGACTCGAGGTAAAAGAGCCATTAGGAGGCAGTGATCACAATATGAAAAGTTATACTCTACAAATTGAGAGGGAGAAGGGAAAATCACAAGAGTCAGTATTACAGTGTAGCAAAGGGGATTACAGAGGCATGAGGCAGGAGCTGGCCAAAATTGACTGGAAGGAGGCTCTAGCAGGGAAGACGGTGTAACAGCAATGGCTAATATTCCTGGGAATAATGCAGAAGTTGGAGGATCAATTTATCCTAAAGAGGAGGAAAGATTCTAAGGGGAGTAAGATATCAAGGGAAGTCAAGGACAACATAAAAATAAAAGAGAAGAAGTATAACATAGCAAAGAAGAGTGGGAAGCCAGAGGATTGGGACTCTTTTAAAGCGCAACAGAAGATAACTAAGAAGGCAATACGGGGAGAAAAGATGAGGTACGAGGGTAAGCTAGACAATAATATAAAGGAGGATAGCAAAAGCTTTCTTAGTTATGTAAAGAGGAAAAAAATAGTCAAGGCAAATGTGGGTCCCTTGAAGACAGAAGCAGGGGAATTTATTATGGGGAGCAAGGAAATGGCAGACGAGTTGAACCGGTACTTTGGATCTGTCTTCACTGAGGAAGATACAAGTAATCTCCCAGATGTTCTAGTGGCCAGAGATCCTAGGGTGACGGAGGAACTGAAGGAAGTCTACATTAGGCAGGAAATGGTGTTGGGTCGACTGATGGGAATGAAGGCTGATAAATCCCCAGGGCCTGATGGTCTGCATCCCAGGGTACTTAAGGAAATGGCGCTAGAAATTGTGGACGCATTGGTGATCATTTTCCAATGTTCTATAGATTCAGGATCAGTTCCTGTGGATTGGAGGGTAGCTAATGTTATCCCACTTTTTAAGAAAGCAGGGAGAGAGAAAACGGGAAATTATAGACCAGTTAGTCTGACATCAGTGGTGGGGAAGATGCTGGAGTCGATTATAAAAGACGAAATTGTGGAGCCTTTGGATAGTAGTAACAGGGTCGTTCCGAGTCAGCATGGATTTACGAAGGGGATGTCATGCTTGCCTGATCTCCTGGAATTCTTTGAGGATGTAGCTAGGAAAATTGACAGGGGAGAGCCGTTGGATGTGGTGTACCTCAACTTTCAGAAAGCCTTCGACAAGGTCCCACATGGGAGATTAATAGGCAAAATTAGAGCACATGGTATTGGGGGTAGGGTACTGACATGGATAGAAAATTGGTTGACAGACAGAAAGCAAAGAGTGGGGATAAATGGGTCCCTTTCAGAATGGCAGGCAGTAACTAGTGGGGTACAGCAAGGCTCGGTTCTGGGACCGCAGCTATTTACAATATACATTAACGACGGATGAAGGGATTAAAAGTACCATTAGCCAATTTACAGATGATACAAAGCTGGGTGGTAGTGTGAACTGTGAGGAAGATGCTATGAGGTTGCAGGGTGACTTGGACAGGTTGTGTGAGTGGGCGGATGCATGGCAGATGCAGTTTAATGTGGATAAGTGTGAGGTTATCCACTTTGGTGGTAAGAATAGGAAGGCACATTATTTTCTGAATGGTGTCAAGTTGGGAAAAGGGGACGTACAACGAGATCTGGGTGTCCTAGTGCATCAGTCACTGAAAGGAAGCATGCAGGTACAGCAGGCAGTGAAGAAAGCAAATGGAATGTTGGTCTTCATAACAAGAGGAGTTGAGTATAGGAGCAAAGAGGTCCTTCTGCAGTTGTACAGGGCCCTTGTGAGACCGCACCTGGAGTACTGTGTGCAGTTTTGTTCTCCAAATTTGAGGAAAGATATTCTTGCTATTGAGGGTGTGCAGCGTAGGTTTACTAGGTTAATTCGCGGATTGGCGTGACTGTCATATGTTGAAAGACTAGAGCGACTAGGCTTGTATACACTGGAATTTAGAAGGATGAGAGGGGATCTTATTGAAACATATAAGATTATTAAGCGGTTGGACACGTTAGAGGCAGGAAACATGTTCCCAATGTTGGGGGAGTCCAGAACCAGGGGCCACAGTTTAAGAATAAGGGTAGGCCATTTAGAACGGAGGTGAGGGAAATCTTTTTCAGTTAGAGAGTTGTAAATCTGTGGAATTCTCTGCCTCAGAAGGCAGTGGAGGCCAGTTCTCTGGATGCATTCAAGTGAGAGCTAGATAGAGCTCTTAAGGATAGTGGTGTCAGGGGGTATGGGCGTAAGGCAGGAAAGGGGTACTGATTGAGAATGATCAGCCATGATCACATTGAATGGAGGTTCTGGCTCGAAGGGCCGAATGGCCTCCTGCTGCACCTATTGTATATTGTCTAATGTTTTGTTGAACAGCCCAATATATTTATAACGCCCAGTTTATAACCAGCTGTTAAATATTTGCAGAGTTGGTGTTGAAGCCAAACCACAGTCGGTGGTAGATGGTCACTTGCTGCTTGAAAAGTTTGAAACTCCTTTTTTGTACAACACGGTATTATCATATATATACAGCCGGAAACAGGCCTTTTTGGCCCTCCAAGTCCGTGCCGCCCAGTGATCCCCGTACATTAACACTATCCTACACCCACTAGGGACAATTTTTTTTTTACATTTACCCAGCCAATTAACCTACATACCTGTACGTCTTTGGAGTGTGGGAGGAAACCGAAGATCTCGGAGAAAACCCACGCAGGTCACGGGGAGAACGTACAAACTCCTTACAGTGCAGCACCCGTAGTCAGGATCGAACCTGAGTCTCCGGCGCTGCATTCGCTGTAAAGCAGCAGCTCTACCGCTGCGCTACCGTGCCGTGCAGAAGCATCTGGTGCCATCAAGCAAGGTAAAGCTTATACCTTTTCCATTGTTCTTGTTTCTGACATCTTTAAGTAATGCGTAGATGCAAGCATTAATGGTATTTTGGACTGAAGGGAAATTGAAGATTTGATCTACCACCAAACATAGCTGCAGAAAAGCATCACAGAGTCAGAGAGCTGTGTCACACAGAAACAGGCCCTTTGATTCGACATGACCATGCCAACCAAGTTGCCCAACCGAGCTTGTCCCACTTGCCTGAGTCTGACACATATTCTTCCAAGTCTTTCTTATCCACGTAACCACCAAACTGTCTGTAAATGGTCGTCATTGTACCTCCCTCCACAATTTCCTCTGTCAGTTCGTTCCATATTTACACAACGCATTGACTGAAAAAGCTGCTCCTTTTTACTGTTTCCACTCTCACCTTGAACTGATGCACTCGAGGTTTAGACTCTCCTACCTTGGGTAAAATACTGTGGTTATTCACCATATCTGTGCACCTTATATAGATCTTATACACAACTCTTAAAGCACCCTGATGGGCTCCAAAGACAAATGTCCCTGCCTGTCCAACGTCTCCCTTCAGACCTGATGAAATTGGCGTAAACCCTTTTGCACCCTCTCCAATTTACAAACAACCTCATTGTGTCAAACGCTGTATTTAATATCCTGACCTGTGAAAGCATGAGCGACAAACACATTCTTCACCTCCCTGCCCGTCTCCGTTGCATCTTCCATGGCACTGTGTACCTGCACCCCGACATCTCTCCGTTCTATAAAGCTCCCCGTTTACTGTGTATGTCCTGCCCTGGTTTGTCTCAGCAAAGTGCATCGCCTCACCTTCACATGAATAAATCCCACCTGCCGTTCCTGAGCCCATTGGCCCAGTTCACAGGGATCCCATTTACTCTCAGGTAACATTCTTCACTCTCCACAATGTCACCAATTTTACTTCCATCTGCAAACTGACTAACCTTGCAACCTACATACACACACAATCGTGTATATAAATAAGGAACAACAGTGGGCTCTGTTTCCAGTCTGAAAAACAACCCTCTACTAACATCCTCTGTCTGCGACCTTCAGGTAATGTTGTGTTCCATCCGCTAGTTCACCCCGGATTCCATGAGATCCAACCTTCCTGAGCAGCCTCCCATGTGGTGTGTAGAAATTGCATCTCTCGGAGGGCAGTGAATATCTGGCATGTTGTGCCCAGGGTGGTGGTAAAAAGCTGAGTTGTTGGATATGTGCAAATTGGCTACAAATAAATATTTGATAGATTGAAAATATAAGATGATGGGGAACTCACACAGAAGAGGAATTGGTGCCAGCTTAGATCAGCCATGATCACATTGAATGGAGGGGCAAGCCTGAGGAGTCGATCCTAATCCTGCTCCTGTTTTCTTGTGTTCCTTTCCTCCTGTGTACCGATATATTGACAGACTTGACACAGAGGGAATGCAGCAAAGATTAACAATACGTGCCTGGGACAATGTGTTTGCTGTGTGGGGTGAGATTGAGTAGGCTAGGCCTGTGTACTCGAGTGTTTGGGTGTATTAGAGGGGATCTCAGTGAAACACAGAGTTCTTACAGGGCTCAGTGGGCTGGATGCAGGGAGGATGGTTCCCCTGTCAGAGGGGTCTGGAGATGCGGGCACTCTCTCAGAATGTGGGCTGCACCATGTAACACAGAGATAAGGAGACATTACTGCACGCAGAGACTGGGGAACGACCCTGCACCGGCGGCTGTGGAGACTCAGACATTCAGTGCTCTTGGAGCTGAGAGCCATGGTAGTACATTACACAGTCTGGCCCTTCGGCCCATCGTGTCCATGACCATCTTTTCCCAGCTATACGAATCGATTTGCCCACATTCCATCGGCATTCTTCTGCACCTCACCTATTTAAGTACCTCCAATATATTGATTATATCTCACTCCACCACCTCCTCTGTAGCATGTTCCAGATATCAACCACTCTCAGTGTAAATCTATGTACTAAACCTCTCGTTTGTTTGTTTGTTCTGGAACTACAGCCAAAACGGTACACGATAGCATGACGATTTTAAGCCCACCTTACTCACCGTCATCCCTTTGGTGCTAATGGAAGAAGTTTCATTGAAATCGGTGTTATAATTTTAAAGTTATTCCACATTTTAAAGTTTAAATCTATCTCCTAGGGAGGTAGGGGGGAGGGAGGGAGAGAGAGTAGGGGGGGGGGGGGTGAGGGAGGGAGGGGGAGTGAGGGAGGGAGGGGGGAGGACGGGGGAGGAGAGGGTGCTGCACCAATGCAGAAGAGGTTTGGCCCAGCGGGTCCACTTGGTCTAGTAAAACCTAAATCTCAGATATACTTTAAAATTCTTTGCTCTCAATATAAACCTGCACTCTCGTGATTTGATATCCCTGCATGCGAATAAGGTTTAGATAATTACCCTGCATCCTGCTGCAGACTTTGACAACCTTCCCCACGATCCACAATTTTTGCTTCCTCCCCAAACTTACTAATCACACCTCCCACATTCACATCCAAGCTATGATCATATAACATAAACAGCAAAGGTTGCAGCGCCGATCTCTGCTACACACCATCAGCCACAGACCTCCAAGCAGAAAAATCATCCTTCTACCGCTACCTTCTACCTCAAACCACCAAGCCAATTGTGGATCCATTTCACCAGCTCGCCTTGGATCCCACCTGCCTTCGCTTTCTGCACCAGCCGTGCACGCGGAACATTGTCAAGTCCCTCAGTGAAGTTCATATATTGGTTCACAATGAGATCAGTGTGTTAGTTGTACACACCCATCAAATCCACCCGTGAATCCGCTCTCTTTCAACGACCCCACAACCACAAGTCTCCACCCATTCTGTCCAACACCCGATCATTCAACCTCTGCTTCCTTCCATGGTCCAAGCCACCCCTCCCTCTCTCTCACCCTCCACTCATAGAAACAGGGGCAGGTCATCTGGCCCCTCGTGTCTGCCCCATTTCACTGTGATCATGACGACCCCACCACGCACCTCTACCTCCTCTTTAACAACCTCAAATTACCTCTAACCTCAATATCCTCTTGCTCCGATCTGCCTCCATATGTGTGTACCCCCCCCCCCTCCCTTCGTTTCTCCTTCACCACCGCAATCTCCCAATCCTCCTCACTCTCCGCACCCGTCCTCCCCGTCCACCCTCCCCCACCTCACGAAATTCACCTCTCCATCCCTGGATTAAAAACTCCGGGAGAGATGTCTGTTGTCCCCCGGATGTGGTCGTGGGTGAAACCCCGGGTAGGGTTTCAGTTGTCCGCCCGCCTGTGCCCGAGGCCGAGCGGCCTCTCCCCCGGTCCCGGGGCCGCGCTGCCCGAGTCTCCCCCCGACCCCCCCCCCCCCCCCCCCGGGGACTCTCTGATTCTCTGCTTCTCCCCCCAGTCTCCGTCACCCTGGATGTGGAAACAGCGCATCCGGATCTCGAGGTGTCTGAGGATCGGAAGAGGGTGAGACAGACCGGGACCCGGAGGAGTCTCCCTGACACCGGGAAGAGGTTTACAGGCCGGCCGTGTGTGCTGGGATCGGAGGGGTTCACATCGGGGAGACATTACTGGGAGGTGGAGGTGGCGGGGAGTGAGGTCTGGGGTCTGGGAGTCGCCGCAGAGTCTGTGGAGAGGAAGGGAGGGGTCACACTGACCCCGGAGACTGGAGTCTGGAGCATCGAGTGGCTGGATGACGAGTTTGAAGCATTCACCTCCCCTCCGTCCCGTCTCCCCGCCCGTCCCATCCCCGGGAGGGTGGGAGTTTATCTCAGTTACGAGTCCGGGACAGTTTCATTTTACGACGCGGCCACCAAGTCCCATCTCCACACCTTCACTGGGAATAAATTCACGGGGAAACTTTATCCTTTCTTCTGGACTTTGGATGTAAACCAGTGGCTGAGAATGTGCTCCGGTTCCGCTCCGGGTGTGTAAAAGGGTCGGGTCCCGGGACCGACGTCAGGAGCGGGGCTCAGGGGCTGTGGGGCAGAAACCCGGTGGACAACAGGTCGGCGCTGAACGGCTCCCATTTAATCCCCAAACTGCAACACGACCTCCCAACTTCCGTCCTCAATGCTCTGACTGATGAAGGCCAATGTGCCAAAAGCCTTTTTGACCGCCTTATCCACCTGCGACTCGACCTTCAAGGAACCATGCCCCTGAACTCCTAGATCCCTCTGCTCTACAACACTCCCCAGAGGACTACCGTTCACTGTGTGGGTCCTGCCCTTGTTCCACGTCACAAAATGCAACACCTCATTACAACATCGCGGGCTCCAGTCTGCGACCCGCCGGCGCGCACATCACCCGCTGTGGCTCCGCTCACGTTTGTAACTCTTCACCTTTAACTTGACGTTTAATAAAGTCTTTAAAAAAATAACCCGCGTTTGAGTTCTCTCCGCGTCCCCGCGTCACGGTACAGAGATCTCTTCAAACAGCAGACGCGAGGATCCGTGGATACTGGTTTTACAAAAGGAAAAAGACACACAGAGTGCTGGAATAACTCAGCGGGTCAGGCAGCATCTCTGGAGAACATGGATAGGTGACGTTTCACAGAGTGCTGGAGTAACTCAGCGGGTCAGGCAGCATCTGTGGAGAACATGGATAGGTGACGTTTCGGGTCGGGACGCATCTTCAGACTGAAAGGTGTGGGGTCTTCACTAAGGAAGATACAAGCAATCTCCCAGATGTTCTCGTGGCCAGAGATCCTAGAGTGACAGAGGAACTGGAGGAAATCAACATTAGGCAGGAAAAAGTTTTGGGTAGACTGATGGGACTGAAGGCTGATAAATCCCCAGGGCCTGATGGTCTGCATCCCAGGGTGCTGAAGGAGGTGGCTCTAGAAATTGTGGACGCATTAGTGATTATTTTCCAATGTTCTATAGATCCTGTGGATTGGAGGGTAGCTAATGTTATCCCACTTTTCAAGAAAGGAGGGAGAGAGAAACCGGGAAATTATAGACCAGTTAGTCTGACATCAGTGGTGGGGAAGATGCTGGAGTCAATTATAAAAGACGAAATTGCAGAGCGTTTGGATCGCAGTAACAGGATCGTTCCGAGTCAGCGTGGATTTACGAAGGGGAAATCGTGCTTGGCTAATCTACTGCATTTTTTTCTACGTGTGTTTGTTTGTGCTTATGTGTGTTTGGGGGAGGGGACGGTGCGGAGGGAGGGAGTGTGTCAATGTTAACTCTCTCTCTCTCTCTCTCTCTCGTTCTCTCTCTCTCCCCATGTACAGGGATTCTCTCCCCCTCGCTGTGGACTGATCACTACCCCGGGCAAGACTGCCCCCCTTCCCCTCGTACAGACACGCCCCACCTCCCCTTCCCTCTCTCCCCCTCCCTCTCTCTCCCCCCCGCTCTCTCCCCCTCTCTCTCCCTCTCCCCCTCTCTCTCTCCCCCCTCTCTTTCTCCCCCCTCTCTCTCCCCCTCCCTCTCTCTCCCCCCCTCTCTCCCCCTCTCTTCCCCTCTCCCTCCCCTCTCTCTCTCTCCCCTCTCTCTCTCCCCTCTCCCTCCCCCTCTCTCTCTCTCTCTCTCTCTCCCCCTCTCTCTCTCCCCCCTCTCTCTCCCCCCTCTCTCAATCACTACAGATTTGTAAAAGAACAACTGTGTAAAATGTGCGGTGGGGGGGGGGGGGGAATAGAGGGGAGGGTGGGGGTGGGGGGCAAAAATGTGGGGGTCCTCCCTTCATAAGTGAACCCTGAGATCCTCTGTTGATGTTTTCAGTGCAGAGATAGGGGCGATACCGCAGCGGTAATTTGGGGGTCAATTGGTTTAAAGGTGTTAGTGTTGAAGGAGAGGTGGGGGGGGGAAGATTGAATCCCCTCCCCCTCACCCCTCCTCCCCTCACTCCCACTCACCCCCCACACCCCCCTCACCCTCACCTTAATGATGAGATGAGACTGGGGAGGGGGGAGGGTGAG